>NW_015164262.1:127645-158557 GCF_001447785.1 Gekko japonicus
CACGCACAGCTACTGTATCACCACCATCAACTGGCTTGGGTAACATCTGGGTGTGTGTGATGGCCCTGTGATGAAGAATGAAGGGTATTGCTGCCTGGAATTATACGATTGATTTGAGATTACCATCACCAGAATCCCATCTTGCTACTGAGCACTTTGAGACAACTTGAGCACCTTTTATCAGGTTTTAGCTGTTTTAATTATTGGCATGTGTGCCTCATCTGTAAGCCACTCTGAGCCTGCTCGCGGGGAGGGCAGCCTATAAATCTAAAATAAATAAATAAATAAAATATAATGTGATGCCAGGTACTAGAGACATAAACTGTATAAAGGACAGCAACTGGTAAGCTCCGAGTTGGTGTATCCTTGCTGCAAAGCCTCATGGGCTGGGAGGGGGGTGCAAAGGAAAACCCATATGGGCAGACTAGAGAACCAGTGGTGCAGCACTGGGCAGATACTCCCATGCTTCTTGACTTCCGCATATGAGTTTGTTCCATCATGCTGAAGCCACAATCGGAGTGACTGTGCCCAGTCCCCCTTGAGCAGTCTCCTGTTCCCTCCCTTGCACTAGTTGCTCACGGGCACATAAGAACCCTGGCTGGGCTGGTTCCGGCCCCCAGACCTTATGTTTGACAGCCCTGCTCTATGGTAAATTCCTCAGGGGTGGGAACTTGGGGATGGGAGAGGGTAAATTCCTGTCCCAGGTGAGTAAATGGAAGGCCTAGCTTGAAACCAGTCCACTACCTGTTGTTTAAATCCTGGCCAGACAAGAATGCTGGATTTTTATTAAGCCCATGGCAGGTTGTCATACATGGCTGGTGGGAGGGGGAGATATCACACAAGACTGCATTTTTCTTGTGCTTACATGTGCACACAACAGACTTCTGGCATTCAAAAGAGCCAGGGAAAAGCATTACCAGGGGGAATTTTCTTGATGGTGGCAGCTTCCACTGGGGTAAGGGACTCTGTAACAGGAGAAGAAATGGAAGGAAAGAAATGTTTTAAAACATCATCAGTCCCACTGGGCTCCAGAGTTGCCAACTCCAGGCTGGAAAATTCCTAGGGATCTGAGGGTGGACCATGGGGAAGATAGAGTTAGGGGAGGGGAGGGACCTCAGTGGGATATACGGCCATAGATTCCACCTTCCAAAAGCAGCCATGTCCCCCCAAAGGAAAAGATCCCTGTAGTCTGGAGATCAGTTATAATTCTGGGACAACTGCAGGCCCCACCTGGAGGTTGGCAAACTTACTCTTCATATCTCAGCCCAAGGGGGCTGGTAAGCAAATGGGCAGATGTGACAAGTCAATGAATGGCTGTCATTGAAATGGGATTTCAAAAGCAATTTATATACTATTAGTGAAGTGTGGCTCCCTTCTGCAGGGGTACCCCCTGGGTTTGTAGAAAAATCCCAAAGCCCCCCCTTTCTGCAGATATCTAAATCCGCTGATCGGGGCCACACGGACACTAAACTCATTTTTCTGCAAACTTGGGGGACCCCCTGGGTTTGTAGAAAAATCCCAAAGCTTAACAAAAAATAGACAGGGAGGTTAAATCCTCCCCCATACAATTGCCTCTTAACTGATGAGAGAATAGCCACTACAACCCGGCCCAGCGGCAAATGCCAGCAGCTGAGCCGGTTACAGCCTTAGCATCAAAGAATGCTGGCAGCCATGGCAGACCCAACTGTAGCATTGGAGGACACCCAGGGGTCACTGTGGCCCAGCTGCAGTAGAGGAAGACACCAGGCATTGCTGTGTCCCGGCCATGGTGGAAGATGATTCCCAGGCAGCCACTGTGGCCCAGCCACAACGGAAGAGGACAACCAACAGCCGTGCTGGGCTCGGCAGCAGTGGAGGATGCTGGCAGCTGCAGTGGAGGAGGATGCCTGGGATCACTGAGGCCCAGCTGTGGTGGAGGAGGACTTCTGGCAGCTGCTATGGCCTGGTTGCAACAGCAGAGGACACCCAGCTGCTGCACGGGGCTCAGCAGCAGCAGGAGAAGATGCCAGTCTCCACACCAGGCTCAGATGTGGCAGAGGAGGATGCTAGTAGCTGGGCCAAGCGATGATGGAGGATGACACTGGCTTCATCCCCCCACAGTGGGTCCCCCACCCCCCGAGCCATAAGGGGAATTGGCAGTGATGGGGGAAGGGATTCCCCCCTGCAAGTATCACAGGTCCCCACTTGTCTATCTCTAAATGCCAGTTACTTGGAGGTGCAACAAGGGAAGGGTTTGGCCTCTGTGCCCCAGCTGTGAGCCTTGCAGGATGTCTAGCTGGCCACTGTGGGAAGTAGGATACAGGATTACATTGATCATTGGTCTGATCCATTCAGCCTCTTATACCCTTATCTGCCATGTTTATGGGATATGTTTATAGGACTTGCAGCATTGGAAATGCTGCTGAAATAGAACAGTGATGTTAAACCAGCCCAAGAAAATACAGCCCAAGAAACTGGGTGCATTTCAGCGTGAATTCTTCAACCACAACACAAACCATTGGGGAAACCCAATTGGGCTTCCGGTTTTGGCGTTCGCTATGGCAGTCGCTCTCCTGGACCTCCAGGAGACAATCGCCAGAAACCATGGCTAGGGGGGGGTGCGATTGTCCGCATCCCCTGCGGAACTCTTGCTGATGGGTTCCAAGCCATGGGGCGCTAGATGGCTTCTCCGCCAGCAATCCTGCCAGTGAAGGGGGGGCCATCCATGCCCCGACGGTCCTGCTGCGGAGTTTCCAGATGGAACTAGAAGCGCACACCAGATCAAGCGCCAGGTGATCTAGCGATTTGGCAACATAAGCAAAATGGAAATTGTCTAATAATTGAACTGTGAGTTAAGTTGAAGCGAGAATACCGAAAAGAGCTAAAGATGCTCCGCGAGAAGCAAGGGTGGGGGACTCTCCTCAGATAAGACAGACTTAAAGCGAATTCTATCGTTAAAGCGGGGGGGCAGGCTTTCAAAGTGAAAAAGACTGAAATAAAAGACTTTTAAGAACTTACCAAGTGTAACTGAGAACTTTAAAGGCTGTGATAACTTTTGACAAAAAGTAAACAATTCCTCAAAAATGGCGCTTCCTACAAGGAAAGAGGAGAAGGAGAAGAAAGTGAATCTAAGGCTACTGGAAGTGTTGTTCCCAGCGATTGTTGTTCACAGACAGGACACAAACTCAGACCTTCAAAGGATATTAAATGAAGCTCTACACCCTCTGCTGTAACAAGTGATGGAGATGAATCAAAAGCTGGATATGCAGCAAGCTTTAATTAACGAGACTGTCAAAAAATAGACCAAATGGACCAGCAACTTAAAGAAGTGGACAGCAACACCAAAAAGCTGCAAAAATAAATGCAGACAATGGAGAAGAAGTGACAAACAGATGAGTCCCAACTGCTACAGTTACAAATGGAAAAGGCAAGCTATGTCCTAAGGTTTCATGGAATTTCTGAGGAAAAAGGGGAGAATCTCACACAGACAATGTGTGAAGCATTGGAGCAAATGGCATCTATTAAAGTGGATACTTTGCAAAACGATATTGATATGTTCTACAGATCGTATACAAAATTTACAAGGAATAATAACCTGCCAGGAGAAATGATGGTGAAATTCTCCAGAAGGAACGTCAGAGATAAAATTCTTAAAGCGGCTAATAGAGTTACCCTGAAAATCAAGGACAAAGAGATCAAGGTTTTAAAGGATATTCCATTTGAAATAAGGAAGAGAAGGCGCAAATATAAAGACTTGGTCGCATTTCTACAAAAGAAACAAATTGTCTACAGATGGATTCTCCCTGAAGGAGCCATCTTTAAGTTTGTGAATGGAAAATTACAAATTGACACTGTGGAAAAAGCAAATGAATTCCTGCATCTTCATAGTCATCGAGCAGAAGGAAAAGAAGAAGAAAAAGACAGCCCCAAGAAGGATGGCGGAGATGAAGCGGAGCCATCTTCTGGTGAAGAATCAGACTCAAACTTGGGGGCAGCGCCCCCCAAACGAGGCTATAAATTGAGGAAGCCAAAGGAGAAAAAATGATTTGTTATTATAACTCTGAAGTTAAAAAAAATGTTTAAAATAAGCTTTCTTGGGCTTTTTATGAAGTCATAGTAGACGATGTTTAATTTTGAGCGGAAGTTTAATAGAAAGATGATGAACATGTTTAATGATTTTATACGAATACCTCGCTATATAAGCTTGTAACCTTGTTAAAGCAATTTGTATGACACCCACTCTTGGGTTTTTAGAGGTTTCTTTTCTTTATCCCTATAGTTTGTAGACCCGCCCTTATTTTTTCATGTAGTGTTTAGTTATAGAAAATGCAATTAAAAAATCCCCTTTGGGGGGCCAACCCCCCCAACCCAATTGGCATCAGGAGGATACCAATTAAGCATGTTTCACATAAACATTGGGGACATTCTTCTATGGGTGACTTTAATGCCACTAACAGTCTGATACAGCCTGTCATTATAAACAGGCTATACTTCAATATTATCAAACCCAGTTAACATTTGAATCCCTTCCCCTTTTTTTGCAAAAAAATTTTTGCAAAAAAAATTATAGTTTTTAACTATTGTAAGCCGCCCTGAGCCACCTTGGTGGGAGGGCGGGGTAAAAGTCCAACAAACAAACAAATAAATAAATAATAAACAAAACTAGTGCACATCTCCAAATAAGAATCAGCAATACATTGGGGGGAAGAAGCAGATAGGAAGGTAAATATGAGTAGGTGTTATACAACTGTTCTGAGAGTAAGGACTCTGTTAATAAGACATTGTGGCACTTTTGATATTCCTGATGATCTGAATATTAGTATTTTTAAAAAGAAATTAGTCTGAATAAATTATTCAGTTATTTCCTTCTGTACTTGAAGGGTGATCCTAGTTTAAAAGCACCCATGTTTCAGAGTCAAAATATTATAATTACCAATTACCCTATTAGTGTCAATAATAGAGCAGTCTCTGTTCAGCCAAGCAGATTCTGACCTTTCCTATTCTTAGGAAGGAAGCATCAACCTGTAGCTGAGTCAGAGAGAAGGCTGTAATTTGAGCAAGCAAAATGGATGCTATCTTTTACTCCACTTGTCATTCACTGTTGTCTCGATCACTGTTTTTACTATCTGTTAAATGGAGATAAGGGTCCACAATCAGTTACACCCATTTAGAGCATTTGTCAAGTAGACACAAGGACAGACAAGGATCTTAATCAAACAAACAGGCAGCTAGGAAGTAGACTGGCAGCATAGTCCTTTGTATATTTTACCAGACTACTTCTTGCTTACCTGCCTACCACTCACTTTCTGACCTGGTGACCTCCCTCCTTAACAAACTGTGCAGATGAAGGAAGGCAGCAGACTTGTATCAGCCAGTGGGACTCACTGGTCCAATGATGTCATGGGTTCTTTGGGCCGGGCAGATCCAGGACTGTTGGTCAGTGTCTCAGCTTGAACTGCCCACAGTGGCCTCCTCTGACCAGTAGTTCCTGTGAGACAAGGATCTACAGTCTGATATGCAAGGCGAATACTGCAAGTTTAATGAATAAAAAGGTTACTGTTAGGCATGTGAGGATCAGTTCTGCTCCCCATAAATGCAGAGATATTTAATACTCTTAATATGATATCTAAAAGCATTTGCATGGTTTTATAAAGAGTTTTATTAAATGGTCATCCTGTGCTTTGCTATATCCAGAAGGAGAAAAATGTTGCCCTAAGCCAATTACGCATTTATTGCTATTTCCCCCCAGACTTTAGGAAATTCGCACTGCAGTTAGCAAGGCTGTGCGTGTGAGTATGTTGCTGTTCTTTTATTTGAATATAACTTTATTAACGTATTTGTGCAACTATGGTCAACATCAGTTTGACCTAATGTGAGGTCAGTTAGATTTCATGTGTATTTAGCAACCACATACAAACATGTAGGAAGAATGCAATTGGGTGGCACATGGGTACAGGTTAACCATAGTTGTTATCAATGCTCTCTCTAAGCTGTAGAGTCTTGTGAGCAAAAATTCTACTTTGTGAGCTACTGGCATTAAAGTTGTGAGCAAGCTATTTGGCTACTGCATAAACTGGTTTGCTCTGGAGCCATCCTTCCTGAGCTAAGACAAAGATATGTGAGCCGGAGGCCAAAAAACTGTGAGCTAGCTCACACTAACTCAGCTTAGAGGGAACACTGGTTGTTATAGACGTGGCACAAATTATTTGGAATGGTCTTTTTCAGACAGTTTGATGAGGCAAGTTCTAGGATGCATTTTCCATTTACAAAGGATGCAGGATAAGTCTGTTGGGTTGGGTGTCACCTTCACTCCTGCAAACTGAGGGTACAGTAGTGGGTTTCTGTCCCTGAAGTAGGGCATGGAAGAAATAAAACCTTGACTCATTACAGGGCAGGAGGAGGTGTCCTTCAATCTAATACTATACATCATGACTATTCTGATGCATTTATAGCTCTGGCCAGCTCACTGGTTCTACACACCGACTGTTTATAAACAGTTTAAATGTGTCCAAGTGCTAGAGAATGCATATTATAATCTTATGAAATAAAATAATGATGCTCTTAAAATACACCACTTTTCCACAATTTAATCTTAAACGTATACAGGAGCTCTGCTGTGAATCTAGGGAGAGAAAAAAGGTCTTGTGACTTTAAGAGAGGCTTCCTATTTACCCAGTGATGTTACTTACATCCATGCCTGAAAAGCATCATCTGCCCATTTCTACACATAAAGCCTCTGTTAAAGAGACAGGACATTTTCCCCCAGGTTGTAAATCTCCTCCTCCTCTTCCAGTCCTGATCATAGGCAGGGGTCGTTTCATAGAAAAAAATGCAGATAAAGGAAAGGTGGCTGGGAGTGCCAACCTGGGGAGCAGCAACTGTGTTGAGTTTCACTGAAGAAGTAACATATGTTTCAGTGTGATCATACTGATAAGCAGCACTTTCTGGCCATGATTCATGTGAAGCTGATGCCCCCCCTTTAAAAAAGAAAAGACTATGCTCACCCAAATCAGTGATGGGAAGTGGCAAGTTTATAATCAGACTATTGTCATGCAGAATTAGGCACTACTACTTTCATGAAATTCAGCCGCACATATACAAGCAGAGAGTTTAGAACATTGGATATGCACCACAGTGATTGATTTAGGAAAGAGAAATAAGTAATTGCAATAACGATCATAAAACAGTGGCAATATGGCTTGGAACAGAAGTCTGTGATTTTGGTGTGGGCTGTGAAGTATAGGACACATTCAGCGTACAACTAAGAAAAAGAAGAAGAAGAAGAGATTAGATTTATACCCTATCCTTTACTACCCAAAGGAGTACCAGAGCAGCTTACAATCTCCTTCCCCTTCCCCTCCCCACAACAGACACCCTGTGAGGTAGGTGGGGCTGAGAGAGCTCTTTTGAGAACTTCCCTTGAGCTTTAAGAGATCTTATGACGGACCCAAAGTCACACCAGCAGCTGCATGTGGAGGAGGAGTGGGGTATCAAACCTGATTCTCCCAGATTACAATCCATGCTCCTAAACAATACACCAAACTGGCTCTACAGAACACAGTGGGTGCGTACAGACGGTGCCGGTTCCAACCGGTGTACTTACCGGCGTTCAGACGGCGAACATCTGCCTCCCGTCCCTAACCGTTGTAAATCCCTTTAAACCGTTGCACTCTGCCACTAGGTCCCCAAGTGGTGTATACTGAGTGCAACGGTTGCTTTCGATGTACCCCTCCGTCTGATCGCTCTCCACCGGTGTCTAGGCATTTCCATCGGAAGCCTGAGGCTTCCGTTTTTTCCCCACCATATTTTAAAACTGAGCAATATGCGCTTGGGCGAAGCTTCACCCTGAGCCTTTGTTAAAAAAAAAAAAGCCCTTACTTTAACTATCCGGAGGAGTCCGGGACTTCAGGGAGGCCAGTTTGGTCTTTAAACTTTAAAGGTAAGTCCTTACCTTTAAAGTTTAAATGTAATGTGGGGTGTTTTGAGCATGCACAAAGATCGCCATTCTGTGAATGGCTGCCTATGCGCATCTGTGTTTAAAAAAAAACAATGCCAACGCCCGCAGCGTGTGAGCGGGCATACACCGATGGGAGCCACAAAATGGAGGTAAGTGTGATCGGGTTTCAGCCGGCATAAACTGCACCAGTTCCAACCGGTACAGGTTATGCCGGCTGAAACGCTGCGTCTGAATGCACCCTATGTGACACTACGTGACACACCCTCAGTATGCTTATAGTCTCGAAATACATTCCTCACTCTCTGGCTTTCTAAACATTCCTCACAAAAATTAAAGGAAGCTTCTGGTAAAGCCATAGAAACATGAGCATATAGCTTAAATCGTATGACATGATTTAGTAAAACACAGTTTTAAGGATCTGACCCCCTCCCCCAAAATCATTGGCAGATGTTTTTAATTTTCGTATACCATTCATCAAAAGGTTTATCCTTTGCTTCTGAAAAGTAAGTGGTTTCTCTTGATGTGGTGTCTTTCAGTTGCATAGAAAGAAAAAAATAGCATCAACCAATGTTCATCTAATATCTCTAATCTGTGGATTGCTTCAGGCTGTAGAGATGCCTCCTGTGCATTCCAGAAAGAGCAGCATTTTTAGTGGTTTCTTCCCTTTTTTTTCCTGGTGAAACCCAAGTTTAGCTCAGCAAAACACCTGAAATAGTTCAAAAATGCACAGCTGATGTAGCTGAATATTTCAAGCCAGTTCACCAACAATCACCCAATCTGGCATTACATGCTTGAAAGAAAGTCACAGGCTTTTGACTCAAATGAACCTTATTATTGACCAGCTATCTCCAGTACTACATTAAGGACGACCTCTTTCAATATGATCCCACGGTGCTTGTCTGCCACTTCACGCTGACGTCTGGTGGTGCCTGGCCCTCAGACAGCTCATTTAAGTTTGACCAGAACCAGCACTTTTTTGATCATGCCCCGAACCTGGTGGAATGCTCTGTCTGAAGAGACTCATGCACTGCAGGGCCTGTCTAGGTTCTGTTCAAGTGAAGCTGTCTCTAAGATAGAATTATTCTTCCAGGCATTCCACTGCGGCAACCTTACTGGGCCTACTATCAGCTTCTCTGATCATCATGCCATAGTGCCAGTGTATTAAATTGTTTTATAGAATATTTGTATTTTTATTTATGTTTTGTATTCATGTTGTTAACCACCCTGAGCCCCAATTGCCAGGGAAATGGTGGGATAAAAGTCAAAAGATAATAAATAATAGTAAATAATCACTCCTATATTCTCTACATGCTATTTGGTCTTCATACGCACAGCCTGTCAACCCTCTACGTTCATCTTTCTAAGAATTTGCATTCATCAAACCGATAGTACAAGAGACCTACAAGAAAATTGCCCCAAATATGTTTTTAGGACCAGAAGAAAACTGAAAAAGAGAATGCCATGAGTAACTGACCTTCAGTGGCCTTGTTAAATGAGCTGAGTTTGCACATCTGCTTTGTACATCATGGTAGTCCCACATGGGCACTTTGTAAACTGTGAGGACTACATGTACATGACACACATGAAATGTTGGTTTATTTATTTAAAATATTTTAATACTACCCCATTCAGGGTCCCCAAGGGGGTGAACAGTTAAAAATTTCAAACATTAAAAAGTATTACACACACATAAACAAACACATATGCACACATACACACGTATAACACAAAATTGTCTTTACCTGCTGGTGGACAAGATTACCAAAGAAACCTCTACTAAGGGACTAGGCAATTTTATGCAGTTTTCATCTTTACTTTATTTCATCCACTTCCCTGCATATCCTAAATATGAAAACAGAAAAGGGACAGATGGAAGTCTGAAACCAGACTTCTGTCAGATAGCATCACCTGTCCTGAAGCAGAGGGTGAGAAAAAGGAAGTCTGCCATATGTTCAGAGACTCCATCTCTTTTTCACACAAAAGTTCCTCTGACATTCTTCTAGAAAATGACTTAGCTGCGTTATCTATGAGCAAATATCCCTTCTTTTTATATTTATTTTAGAGAGATTTGAACAACCACCAGTTCAGCTCACAATCTGTTTACGCATCATTAGCATGGAACTCATTTTTTAATAGGCTGATCAGCTGTCTGTAAGAAGTTCAGGCCTGTTCATCAGGTTACTCTTCACATATTGAAGCACTGGCAGTATTTCATGCACACACATTCTTAAACAGTTCAGTTACAGTCCTAATCCCCCCACCCAGCCTGTTATTTCAGCTCTCCACTCAGCAGCCAATTGTGTAAATACATAGTAAGCCAATTAATCAATCAGTTATAAATTAAAACTGTATTTTTAAAAAAAATATTGTTTGGAGTTCATTTCAGTCTGTGTTATCAGTGAGGTTTGTTGCAGAATGCCCCACTGACCCATGAGCACTTTTCTGCTTTGGGCCTCCAAGAAATCAAGTCACTTAGTAGCCAACCTGAGTCTCCACCTGGCAGCACATCACTTTTCCAAGCCCTCCAAATTCTTAGAGAGATTTCTCTCTCGGTATCTATGCTGCCACCAGTTGAATGATTAGAGTATTTCCTGCTAGCACTCCTAGCACGCTGGCAGCATTGCCATTTGCATATATTGCCCACATGACTAATCTCCTTTGTTCTCACTAGCCTTCACAGGGATGGTTTACCACTCTTGCACACTCCTGGGGATCTAGCAATCTATTGATCTAGCAATCTAGCAATCTTCTGCCCCGATGCCCTTTTAGCAACATGTTCAAGTGAGGCTTATTGTGATTATGGAGAACAAACTTCCAGCATTCAAAACAATATGAAATTTATTTAAAAGAAAATGTTCATACACATACTAAGCTCAGCAGTGGATCAAGCAAGGTTACAAAGTAAAGGTGCATTCATGCAATCCTCTTGGCTAAATGGCCCTGACTGTTGTTATTCTAGGGTAAGCGCTTTGCTTTTAAAAGTTACAGCATTCAGTCAGTCATTCTATCAGTCTGGGCTGCCTGACTCTTTTCTCTCCATGTGGTTATGGTGACCACTGAGATGGAGCCCAGGTGTGAGAAGTTATCTCCATATGAAATAAAACAAAATGGATGTCAGCCCCCTCATCTTCAGGGAATTTAACTCTTCTATTTTGCCATCCCCATGTCAGTCTGTCTTTGTCTTTCTGTCCTTCCCAGGAAGACATACAATCTGGCATTTGGTGTCCCAAAATCTCTGTAAGAGGTATCATATTATTGCTGGGGAGTGAGATGTCCCTTTGATTATTATCTGCCAGCTCGAAACTTTTGGATAACAAAGCCTTAAATACCAGGTGCTTGCTAGAGCCATCAATGGAATAGGTGTGCTTGAGACCACTTAACTACTCTCCTGTTTCTTTGCCTTGTATGGACAGAGAAACATCTTAGATTATTTCACACATGCACATTTTTGCACAACTTTATGAAAGCTGTAGTACTTTCTCCATGTCATTTAACTCCCTGACCCCAAAATCCATGACCCTGGAAGAGAATTAATTTCATCCACTGTGCAGATTAAAAAACATCTTTCAAGGTAAAAAGAAACAAAACTGAAACATAACAGGGACTGTTATGCAGTTGTCAGCAGTTGTTAAACCCAGACAACAATGAGGAGAGGACATCTGCAGCTCAGCTCAAGAGTGATCATGGATCTCAAACACAATATGTGCCAAAACTGTTCACTGTGAAATGTGTAGCATCCTTAATTTTTGTCAATTCTTTAGGTTGCCACTTTTCATCATTGGTGTTATAGACTCATTTGTGCTGTGCATGCAAGCATTATGATTGTTTAATATGCAATGTTTATATACAATGTGTGCATTTAGACATGTTAATTTATTGGTGCAAAATAATGTCAAAAATAGGTGTGTTGTGGGGAGATCAGTTTAAGGAAAGGGGAAATGGATCAAAATTAAAGAATTCTGGATTCAATTCAGACAAGGGCAGGACATAAGAGAAACATGGATTTTCAGGATGAAACAACAGGGATAAGAAATTTGGAATGCATTTTGACTGTTGGGAATGAGACCTCTAACTGAAGTTTCATAGATTCAGTTATGTATCCTGGTAGAAGTATATGGGTTTTGCAAGAGCTAAGAGGAAACCAGTATGCAAATGCATTAAACCTGCTCCTCATATATTTCAGAGCTCAATCCACCCACAAAATATAGGTGACAGGATTCAAATTAAAGTTCTGAGAAGTGACAACCCTGACAAGAGGCTGCTTAGCAAAGTTAAAAAACAGGATGAGATAATTTAGCAAGCTAATACATCTGATATATGGGGTGTGGCTACAAGATGAATGGTCTAGAAGTTGGCTATACTGTTTGATGTGTGGAATGAGAAAAGCAAAAAAGAAGCGGACACAGCTGAAGCAAGGATCTTTGGCAATTATTCTAGTGGAAGTCTTTCAAGTTGACATCGGGGGATGAGCCTCAAGAGGTGGACATGAAAGGCAAAGAAGCCTTGTGAGTGCAGGTTCTCTCACTTTCTCTGGGATCCAAAGGTGGATAGCATAGCTGCTGCCCTGTGGGAACTCCTTCTGGGGCACATATTTGTAAACAAAGAAGGGGACAAAATTATAGTGAGAAAATACATGCTTGATAAACAACCCTTAAGAGAAAGGGAAAGGTCACATCTTAGAGGATGGCAGGGGATGTACGACAAAATATTTATCAAAAATATATTAGATGTCCTGACCTGGATAGCCCAGGGAAGCCCATTCTCGTCAGATCTCAGAAGTTAAGCAGGGCCAACCTTGGCAACCTTGGATAGGAGGCCTCCAAAGAACACCAGGGCTGGGAGGCAGAGGCATGCTATCAAGCCACTTCTCTGGATGTCCTCCATGCCCTAGTAGAAGTCACTCACCAGAGGTCACCATGACTTCCAGGCACAGACACACACATGCACACACTCACTAAAAGAAAATGAAAAAAAAAAAATGAGCCAGCCTAAGCCGGAATGGGCGGGATAGATGGGCGGGATAGAAATCAATAAAATAAATAAATAAATAAATAAAGAGAGACAGACAGACAGAAATATGTTTCCTGAAGTTTATAATAATACCATTGATACATATAGAGCACTGTATATACTTCCATGGGATTGGATCCGATTAATGTTTCCTTGAGTGGAACTTCTTCCACATGTCTCATGATTTTCAGTTGTTCTCCTCCAGTGACAGCCCGAAATGCACCCCGAAACTATTTGGGATGGCATTTTGGGCTACTGCTCAACAGGAGAGGGGGAAATCATACTCTACAATCTAGGGTTACCAATTCCAGATTGGGAAATTCCTGGAGATTTCTGGAGTAGAGCCTGGGAAAGTCTGAGTTTGGAAGGAAGAATTTCAGCCAGGATATGATACCACAGAGTCCACCAAACTCCCATTTTCTCCAGGAAAACTGATTTTTGTAGTATGGAGATCAGTTGTAATTCTGGGAGAGCTCCAGGCCTCATCTGGAGGCTGGCATATTTACCACATGTAGAAGTCCTTTAGGCTCATAGAAGCATTGGCCTGCATCAAACCCATGATCTTGCAATCCTTACAGCAATCCTGTAAAGAAGGTTGGCATTACTATCTGCTGTCTTGAGGAAATGTAACATGCCAAGTCCAGCAGTCTGTTAGTTAAAACAGCCAGGTGAATGAATACTGGGGAAGCGAAAAACTAGGTCCAAATACTAGGCCAACCATGAGTAGCTGAGCTATTCCAATCTTTCAGCCATCACATGGTAGCTATTGAAAAGACTTTCTGCAGCCCCAAGTGGCCATAATGTAAGAGAGCTGCAGCCACATAAACAACCCTGGTTGCTTGGAGAATTTATGCACTGATACAACTCATTGTCAGGAATATCCCGTACTGGCAGTTTCATATGTGATCCATAACTCCTTGTTTCAATTGGTGCATACAGCTTTTGCTTTGTTAGAAGCATTTCCAGAAGTAACATAATGTAACCTAAATATCATCCCAAAGCAAATTGGTCAATAATTTCTTAGTATAATCACATCATAAGAAGAAGAAGAAGAGAGAAGAGATTGGATTTATACCCCGCCCTTCATTACCCAAAGGAGTCTCAGAGCGGCTTACAAACTCCTTTCCCTTCCCCTCCCCACAACAGACACCCTGTGAGGTAGGTGGGGCTGAGAGAGCTCTGAGAGAAACTGCTCTTTTTCAAGGACAGCTCTTATCAGAACTACGGCTTGCCCAAGGTCATCCAGCAGCTGCAAGTGTAGGAGTGGGGAATCAAACCCGGTTCTCCCAGATTAGAGTCCGCGTACTTAACCACTACACCAAACTGGCTCTTGTATCATTTTCTGTACTGAGACACAAAAGTGTTCTGCACTGCTCATGTATATAGCGGGCCAAGTTCCAATTCTGAATAAGTGTAAACATTCCTTGAGAAACTTTTGAAGTGATCAAACATCCATGCAAATGCAGTTGAAAAGACTAGGCTGGCTTTATTTCAGTATTTCCAGACTTACATATGAGTATTAAGGTAATCAAAAGAGAAAAAGATCATATTTAGGAGAAATTCACACAAGTGAACAATCTTTATTGGAAAACTCTCTCTCTCTGTGTGTGTGTGTGTGTGTGTGACCAATTTAAAAACATTTTGACTGGAAAACTCTGTGTGTGTGTGTGCGTGTGTTACCAAGTAAAAAACATTTTGAGTTTATCTTTTAACAGATGCCCCAGAGAAACACACATTTCTACATTTCCAAAAACATTTTGAGTTTATCCTTTAACAGATACCCCAGAGAAACACACATTTCTACATTTCCAAATTTGGGGCTTGGTTCTTACTTCAGCAGCTATGCCACCAGTAAACTGTTTTTTTGTTACAGTACTTAATAAAGTGACAATTTCTGAACTTCATGGCTTCTCTCAACTTTTGGAAACTCTGGTTTTCTTTTTTTGGTTCCATAGAGAAACACAAGTTTCATATGAAAGATCCTGTTACTGGATTAATATACTGAAACACAAAAGGTCAGATACAGTGTAGTTTATAAATCACTGTTTGTGAAGACACATCCCTGTTTTGATATAACAACTGAAAATTGCAAAATAGCCATTGAGGTCAGATATTTACAAGTTTCTCTTTTAGTTCATAGATCAAGAGACACTTTAGCTCTATAAGTTTTTCATTCTAAAGATAACTTCAGTTACAGTGGAAAAGGTTCATTTAAATATACTTCTAGAGGGAAAATGTGTATAACCTTCAGTGTGAAGTTGCCATATGGTTACAGATTGTTCCTCCAAGGTGACTTCTGTAGAAAGCTGAATTAAAATCCCATTAGAATATTGACAATTCTTCTCTGTTACCATACTCATAATTGAATGATGGATAGTTACTCTATTTTCTGAGTCTTAATTGTTTTTTCCCCATTTTGCTTTCTTTCATGCTTCCCAAAAATTGGTTATTGCTTCTCGGTAATCAGCATATTAGTAACCAGGAAAGCTTAATCACCAAGACCTCCATTAATAAACATTTAGATCTCAGATACATAGATTTCTGAGAAATGAATAGACTGGCCAATCACACACAAAATAGATAGGATAGATAGATGATTAAAAAAATAGATAGATAGATAGATAGATAGATAGATAGATAGATAGATAGATAGATAGATAGATAGATAGAGTGATTGGCCAGTCCCTCCCACCACCAAACAAGGTTGCAATTGCTTTTGCTACTACCATATCATTCCCTGAATTAAGAACCCAATAACAAGGCATGATTCTGAGGGTTATCAGGTGCTTTGCTGAAAGAACACTTGCTCTAAGGTATGAACACCTTTAGCTGCCTTATAGTGAATCAGACCATTGGTCTATCAATGGCACTCTTGTCTACTCAGACTGGCAATGGCCTTCCGGAGTTTCAGACAGTCTTTTGCATCACCCACTTTCTGATGCTTTTAACTGGAATTGCCAGGGATTGAACCCAGGACCTTCTGCATGCCAAGCAGATGATCTACTGAGCCACAGCCCCATCAGAGACTGGCAGGTGCCCAGAAGACATTTTTTTCTGTTGCTGCTTTTCCCTCTGAAGGTATGCAGGGTATTAAAATTAGAGATTCCAGTTTGTTTAAAATATTTGCTGAAGAGGATGTTTCTTGGGTTCATTTGGTTCATTAATTTCTTATTATTATTACTATTAAAAAGACAAAAAAAGTGATTTAAAAAATGTTTGGGAGTGTTAGTAGTTCATCACACACTGTAATAACCTTTGTGTTGCAGCCAAGATTTAAACTCTACAAAGTATAAAACGCATTAATTTTTTACTTAAAAGTATCTTTAATCTTGCCAGTCTCTGCAAGCTATTTGTTCCTTTTCAAGATTGCTCTTTTCTGTGAAACATATTTTACCTCAAAAATTAAATCCTATCACACACTATAGACAGTTTCTTTTCATATGCAAAACTATTGCAATCAAAGGCAAAAATCTCTGATGTACAGGTTTGAAAACATCTGTCTCCATTCTTTTAACTTTGGGGGTCTAATTATCATAGTGCAGATTATGATTGCTAATTATGAAACTAAGCTGACCGCTTGTAGCAATCACAGCAGTTTTCCCTTCTTAATCTTTTCACAACTATTTACCCCCAAAGTATTACATGGTTCTGAAATTGGCAGGGATAAAATATTTGTAAACAGAGATGTCTATACATGATGGCCTTTCAAGCAATTTCTTACTTAATATGACCAGAATTTGTATCACTGTGCAAGAATTAAGAGAAAAGGAGAGAAGGCTGGCAATACTAAGAGCACTTTGCTGGGAGTATTTGATGGGGCTTATTTCTGAGTAGATCTGCTTAAGGAGTTATCCCAAGAAAGCCTACACTTTGTGACTATGCAGACAGTTTATTTGCTTTAGCCATGATAATAAAATGTGTCTTGTTAGAGAATGAACTTAATATTTTACTTTATGGACTATATTCATTGCTACACACAATGGACTGTGCACACACACACATAGGCTCAAAGAACTGTACATTCCAAGTCACCTGTTGTGATGCAACACATAGAAGGTGCCTGCACAAGCCTTACACGTGAATAAGGTTTCAGCTACACAGTTACCAGCCTGGTGAAGAAGCACACACCTCCATTATTGTGAGCAGTAAGAAACAACAGCTTTGAGAAGAGACAGCCCCCATTGCAGAATTATTTGTGGTCACGTAGGACACATCACTGCTTTGTTCCAGCTTTGGTATTTCCTGCCAAATGGACATTTGGTTCACAAAGAGAATGGCCAGCTTCATCTACACTACAATGAAGCATCCTGACGCCAAGGTTTTCACACCTGGCCAGATGCCCTCCATTGAGTAAGGTATTAGATTTCAATATTAGTCACTCCTGTTAGATAACCACCCCTCCCTACATGCAACCAATAGGATTGTTTTTGGGACCGACTAACAGGTAGGTGGGCCAGGAAGTTGGCATGGCCACCACCCACCTCCTGGATCCCCCGATAAAAGGAGAGAACCAGTCACATGGTCTCTCTCTCTCCTACTTGATCAACTAGCATCTCCCCCGCAACAACCCCTGTCTGCTTTTACTCCTCTTAAGTCCCACTTGCTATCCCCAAACCCTTGCCTCTACTTTGATCTCTTGATCTACAGTCAAGAGACCCACACATTCTGGCTGGTTCTGGTCATGTGTGAATTCCCTAGTTTACATTTCTTCCCATCCATTCTTCATTGGAACAACCAAAGCTACGAAGACAGATAAGTATAGCCCATCATCACCCCCACTGCTAATGCAACAGTGCTTATTTTAATACTGTATTTCTAAGGAACTTGATTGAATGTGTGAGTGCATCAGTATTGTTTGTATGAGATTTATTTTCTTAAGTAAAAGACATTTATTTTAACAACAGCAGCCTCATTATCCTTCTCTGGTAACCCTTGGTGGGAACAGGACCTTGGTATAGTTGGCAAGGACCCAATTATAAATTGCCAATTGCTGTAAATAAAGTAATTCGACTAACAGTCTGAATAATTAAACAATAATTGATGGAAACAAGGATGTGAAATCATAACTTGAAGTCTATTTGCAAAGCATGGTATGAGTTAAGCCAGAAGCCCAGGTCAAAGCTACGGTCCCAAACTAAACAATAATTGATGGAAACAATGATGTGAATTCATAACTTGAAGTCTATTTGCCAAGCATGCTATGAGTTAAGCTAGAAGCCCAGGTCAAAGCTACGGTCCCAAATATACAAGGAAATTGGGATTTAACTTGCTGAGCTATGCTTTGCCACTTCAGGGCATGTACAGTGAGATCTGGTTTTTTTTATCACCTTGCAAGTCAAGAGAAGGCGATACAAATAAATCACCTTAACCATGGTTTCCTGGCAGCAGGTATAATTCCTAAAAAGCAACAAACCGTGTTTTGGACTAACTATAGGTTAATCTTTAAATTTGCACCAGTACTTAATTAAAAGCTAAACAGTACAGAACTCAATAGAATGCCTTGTAGAATTTTTGTTTCTATATAATCCTTGTTTCATGTTTGTCTGATACATGACTGTAGCCGGGATTTTTTAATTCGGGGGTCCTTTAAATAAATTGCAGGCACCCTCACAGCTAGAGGACGAGGAAAAGGAGCAGCTGCCACTGCCTTTAATCTCTCTGGATTGCCGCCCTCCTCCTGGGCTGGGTCTGTGGATTCTTTTCATTTGTTCATCCCTCACTCTGGACCAGGAAGCATGAGATGCCTCCCTCCACGGGAGAGACGCCACCGCCACTACGGCTTCCCAACTTGAGCCTGAGGAAGAAAGAAAGGAGGAAACAAGAAAGGCAACCAGGCAGAGAGAAAGACAGAGCCAAAGTGGACTTTTCCTTCCATGGAGGATTTCCACTCGCCTTTCCTCAGCTGGCCTCCAAGTGCTGCCTCCAAATGAATGGTGGGCGGGGAGAGCCGGAGCAGGTGCACCTGTCCCCTCTGCCGGCACCTGCTCACCTTTTGATTGGAAGTTGGGGGGACTGGGCTAGATGGGAAGTCATGGGGCCTTGGCAGTAAGTTGGGGGCGTGGAGAGGCCCCACTGTAGCTACGGGCCTGGTCTGATGTCAAACTACTGTTTACCACCAGCAATTAAGTCTAAGGAAGGAAGATGCAAAAGTACAAGTCACCCTGAAAGCCATGCCATCAAAAATGGGAGTGGAACTCTTGCTCTCTAATCCCAGACATTTGCTACTCACTAGTGAAAAAAAGACACTTCATTTGCTGCAGCACTAAATATTGGCATTAAAATGACATTACAGAAGTGAGCCTTGGTAGAGCTGGGTTAATATTACATTTTGATCACGTTTTGAGGGGAGGGAGCCCAACAGGGATGTGATGCCAGAGGGACCAACATCCAAAGCTTTCCTTTTATTCAGGGGAAGTGATTTGTGTAGTCTGGAAATCAATCGTAATTCTGGGAGAACTTCAAGCTCCACCTGTAAGTCAGCAGCCCTAGGTATGACAAAAGAAAACAAATGTATTTTAAAGAAAAAAAATGGCAGTTGAAATAAGGATCTTGCCACAGTGGTCCATGCTGTGAACACATCCAGGTCAGATGACTGGAATGTTTTATGTGGGGCTGCCTTTGAAAATTGTTCTGAAACTGTGACTGGTCCAAAATACAACAGCCAGGTTATTGTTGAGGGTGGATAAAGGGATCTTCTCATCCGTGTTCTGAAAGATCTGAATTGGCTGCCCATATGCTTGTGGGCACAAGTCAAAGTGCTGGTTCTTGCCTTTAAAGTCCCAGATGGCTTGGTTCAGGGTACTCGGAGGACCACCTCCTCCCAAATTGTTCCAGCCCACCAGTTAAGATCTGCCACACAAGCCCTGCTCTCTGTGCCCCATCTTCGGAGGTGAGGTGGATGGCAACAGAGACGGGTCATTTCCAGTGGTGGTATCTTGCCTGTTGCCTACCTTCCTTTCTTTTAGGCACCAGGCCAAAACATTCCTTTTTACATATGCTTTAACTAAGAGGTTTTAAGTTTTAAATACTTTATTATCTGCTTCTGGCCCAAAGGTATTTTATGCTGTTGTTTTGCTCTGTCTTGCTTTAATAATATTGGCTTTCTTTTTGTAGTGGCTTGTTTAATGCCTTTGTTTTAAATGGTGTTTTAATTGTTTTGTTTATTATTTTGTAAACTGCCTGGAGTGGGTTTCTGAGGAGGCAGCATATACATTTTCTGAATGAATGAATGAATGAATAAAAGGGAGAGAGAGAGAGTTTGTGAATTGGCTGAAAAAGAAGCCCTGTGAGCGCAGGTACTCCTTCAGAGAGGAGCAGGAGACTTGCTATCCTGTGGGACTCCCACTGGGGTCGCATATTTGTAAACAAAGCAGAAATTACAAGTGCATTCTCACTGAAACTGAAGCAAACCCAGGGCTGTGCCCCTGGAACTACTAAGTGCTTGGGGAAGTGGGGAGCACCCACGTGCCAAGTCTCACAACACCGGAACATATGTAATGCATTGATTTTCTGTGCCTGAAGGGAACATATCCGTTTCAACAAAGCTATTTCCTGTGACATCCTGTGACAAGTGTCTGAACCTATCCTTTAATCCACACAGAGTTAATGGCAACTTTGGAGAGGCAAATTAAATAATGGAAGAGGCTTGAGAAAGAAGGATTGAATACTCCTTTCCCCTGTGACCCTTCTCTAGTTTTCAAGGCAGTTGCCTGGAGCTACTAATTAGTTTGTGGGTTTTTTTAAAAAAAATCACAACACATCTGGCTTGGCCCTCAGCCTCCCCCTTTGCTCATGCCTCGTCTGACTAGAGATGTCAAATTAACAGGTTTGTTGTAAGCCTGGGACAGAATTACTTCAAATTGGTTCACTGATTGGGCATGTTAGTTAGGGCTTCAAACAGATTCCATCTCAGGATATCTGGACCCTTCATTCAGAAAGAGCGATTGCTCTTTTGTCACAGTTCTGAAGTGCCTAAGTTAATTCTTCTTCCATTCAACGTTGTGAGCTTTCATCAGACCCAATAATCTTCACTGTATGTGCTTGCTGGAAGTGGTCTCCACCAACTCCTGTTCCATTAAAGCAGATGTCATTCTAGTTTTTCACATTATATGAAGGATGGAAACTCTGGGCTTGTGAAATAGGGTAACATGAGGTCAAATAGTGAGCTACTAATATATTTAGAAGGCTATAGCTTGATAGTATGGGAAACTGCTTGGACTGGAGAAGAAAAGAGTGGTAGATAAAAATTAGCTGGGAAGAAGATGGAAGATGGTTACAATAGGAACAATAAACGGAATGGGGTTATTACAGGCCATAGAGAGGTTAATCAATTAAAGGTCCCTGGAAAGGGCATGCTGCAAAAAATGCAGCAAACTTCTCTCGAGATAATTATAAGTCTGGGGACAAAGCATCAGACAACAGCTCTCGTGCTAGTCAGCAATTACTTTAATTCTTATCACAGAGTACAAATCGTATGACTCAAATTTCGACTTGTGAAAGATCAAGTGATTCTGGGACCAGGCCATAGGGAGAAAATAAGGAAAATAATAGTTTAAAGTGCAAATAAAAGCAAACTTTCATTTTAAAATAAGAGTGGGCTCCTTTAACACAGAGGTCAAAGCTCTATGGCAGTGACCAGTTATTGCGCTGTCTATTGTCCTTGCTTTTAGTTACACAAATTGACCAGGAATTAGGGCATGGATCACAGGTGTATATGCGGTGCAGTACAGCTCCCATGACCCCAGCTATCCTCAGGAGCTTCAATCTAACAACTTTCAGCACCTTCAAAGTTCTGGAACCATGAATTAAAGTAGCATGATGATCTCAGTTTGCAAGTATAATTTACAAGTGTAACTTTTGGTCTAACTTTTCTGTTGTTGCTGCTGCTGCTGTGGCTCACTTCCACCATTAGGAGCTAAATGGGAAAAGCCTTAGCTGATGTCATTTCATACCTTTCCTGTGAGTCAAGGAAACTTCAGATTTTCTGCTTACCCAAAAGATTTTTGTGGCTTGCACTGAATGATTTTGCTGAATGGTTTTGCTTAGATATAGGTCATCTTGCTGCTTAGTTCAAATGCTGATGTACTCTGTGAACAAAGCAGAGTACACACATTTGTAAACAGGAATCGGTTTAATATCCCCTCTTCCAGTATTCAGGCATATAAATACTGACATTTTCTTGTGCATGTTGTATATGTATATGTGTACAGGGAGATAGGGAGACATAGACTATTCTAATAATTACTATGGGTAGGATATGAGAAGTTTTTATAGAGAGAGAGGACCTGCAGATGTATGCTTTGGATTTCACACAAACACTCGCAGAGACAAAACCATTAAACTAATCAGCAAATTTCTTCCAGTCTCGAGCAGCCTATGATGTCAATAACTGGAGGTGATTGGACAGGACGCTAGAGAATCCATAGGACATTTATGGAAGTGCTTGGATGTGCTCACATTGACAGGACTCTTTGGATTCTGCTCAAAGCAAAGTCCATGTATAAGTGTGGAGAATGGCCCCACTGACCCATGAGCACTACTGCATTTGGTCCTCCAAGGTGCCAAGGTACCCAATAATTGTCCTGAGTCTCCACATGCTGCTCTCCCAGCTCATCCAACCTTTGGAGGAATTTCTCTCCCAGTCTTTCTTCAGTGCACTGTCAGCAACTGGCCATTTCAGGAATTACTTACCATGAGGGCCAGTACTCCTAGGCAGTCTTTCCTGTTTTGCTATTTGAAGGCTCCACCTAGTGCCTGCATCTCTCACTATTCAGTGACTGGTTATCAGGGCATGGCTTACCATGTATACTCCTAGGAAAATAGCAACTGACTGCTTTCATTTCCCTGGTGCCCACTTTAAATAACAAGTTCAAATGGTGGAAGTCTAAGTGGTACAGAGAACTACCAGCATGTAAAATAGTAAAGATTTATTAAAAGCAAAAAGTCTCTACATACTCTCTTTGCACAGCAATGGATTCAGCAAGGAATACAAAGGAAAGGTGCAAACACAAAATTCCCCTGTCCCTCACTCTATACATGCCCTAGCTGATCTTATTCTAAGACAGGTTCTAATTTAGAAGTTACAGTATCCTCATACCTTCCATTACCTTGGAGTCTTTGTCCTGGCAGCCACCCCTTTGTCTATTCCATTTAACAGTGGCATTAAGATGGAGCTCAGGTGTGAGGGCTCCTTCCTCTGGATGGAATCAGCCAAAATAAACCTGCAAAAATTGCCACTTTCCTCTCTATGACAAAGAATTTTATCTCCTCTGTTTTCCCAAGTTCTAATATTATGAGAGAGGGAGAAACGTTTCTGTGTACTTTCTTTGATTTTAAGAAAAACATGTAAATCCTGGCTATTCCAGAAGACTTTCTGCTTCTGGGCATTGGTTAGATGAATTCTTGAACCTAGAATGCTGTTAAATTGAAACATTTTATTGATGAATTATTGTAACTGAGATTTGGGCCAATTTATTCAGCTGTTTAGATTGGGTTGAGTTTTTAGCTTCCTGTATTTTTATTGTTTCAGTTTCTTGTTGTTAGCTACCCTGAGCCTACTGGAAGGGTAGGCTATAAATATTTTTAAAAATCAACTGCCATTTTCAAAAGCCCAGCAATGGTAGCAGTTCTTAAAGGCAGAATAGGAAGCTAAAATGACTTGGGGTGGGGGGAGCACGAGAGTACTTCTGATCAGTTTGAAATGCCAAGTCTAGCAAGTCTGAGGGCACAGCACTATAATATTCTGGTACCTGATCCTGATTAATAGAAACCTTGCCTAACTCCACCTGTTTTTGTGAGATTTTCTGAGAAAATCAAGGTTCAACTTTTAGGTACCTCAAATAACTTAACTGATTAATCAGCAAAGTAAACAATAACTTAACTGATTAATCAGCAAAGTAAACAATCAACTACAACCACTTATTTGGCTGACACCCCAATTATTAATAGCTAGCCACTGCCATTAGAACATATTTTTCGAAAGCCTTACACATTCGAGAAACAAGCTGCCATATCAGTTAACTCCCTCTTGCCCATTAGTTTTTCAGTATGACAACATTTTCAAACAGCTGTTTATCCTTTTGGACTGTGATGTATCTTGATGCTATGTCAAGTTCTGACCCTCAAGGAGACCCCTGTGGTGGGTGTCTCTTCCCAGTGTGCATCTCATCTTGATGGGCAGGGCAAGCCTATCATTATGCAAGATGACATTGAGAGTTTCAGCATGGTGTGTCCTAGACCATTATGAGGAACTACCAAGTCCCCCCCCCCAGTGGCAGAATAGGAAGCTGCCATCAGAGTGGCTGCACTGATCTGCTGCATTCTGTTTTTTCATCCTCAGTCTATGTGATAAGAAGTGCCATGAATGATCACTACCAAAGCTTTGTGCTGGTAGTACCTTATATCTGTCTCTCTTTTGCCCAGGGCTGGAACTAAAGTCTTTTTTCACCCTAGTGGTTTGGGAGGGGGGAGTGGCCCAAGCAACAACATTTTTTTAAACATAGTAGAAGAGGCGGTAGCTCTCAAAATCAGCGGTCTACCAGGAATCCACCAAGTCACCGCCCTGCTCCAGCCTGGCTTACCCCTCCCAAAGGAGTATGAGTCAATAAATAAATGGCCTGCTATTTCCTACAACCCTAGTTTTGTTTGGTCTGCCAATTAAATGTCACAGAATCTGAACGAATTGTATGCTTCAGACTGTGGGACTGAGATAGTAGCTGGTGGTGGCTCTCCTGATCCATAAAGGTCTCAAGGGAATACTATGGTACTGGTTGCATATAACAAAGAATGTTATGTATGTTTTTAAAAAGACTTTTCAAAAAATGTGTTTTGAATCATCTAGAAAAGCCAGGCCTGACCTCAGTGAGGTTAAACCATACCCTTACTGAAATGGATCCAAATATGTTGCAGGGACTTCTCTTTTTTTAGCCCACAAACCTCTTAGTGAACCAGCATAAACACAGCTAGCAAAGCATAGATTTTTTCCCCCTCAGTAAAAATGAAAGTACTTAAAAAGCAAGACACCAAATTCTTCCATTCATTTAGATAAACTATGTATATTAAAATTCTCCTCTTCATTGGATCAAATGCAATTAGAAGGCGTTTGATTATGCACTGGGTTTTCAAACTGGCCCGGAGCCTTATAAATGCATAACCAAATTAGATCTATTTGTCTTTGGCTGTGAGCCAAGAAAGGGGAGACTACATGCATTTTAATAGATGAAGCTTGGAAGGTCTGTAATAAGAGGTCAACATTTGACAGCAGAGGTATGATATTAGTTATTCAGAGAGAGTCTGGAACTTGTGGTGTGTGTTTTTTAAAAATTCTGTATGGAAAGACTTGACCTTGAGTTGCACTGCGCCAAAGGAATGGTTTCAAAACAGGTAAAGTTTTGTCTATCAAACTAAAAGCCTGCTTCTGTTTGACATTGTTACACAATCCTGTTCCAGTGCCTAGAGAAGACATTTGTCTTCTTATTGCTTTCCTCAAATCGACTTCAATCTGTTGCAGCAATTCCAGTAATACCGCTGTGAGAGAGAGGCTGGGGAGGTATAGGTCAAGAGGCCCTCCTGTGCCTGCTGCTGGTTCAGCTGGCCTCACCTCTTCTCTACCATGGCAGCATGAAAAACCAGCTTCCTTGTGAGGGAGAGCAAGAGGGGGGGGAACAATCAAAGATGCACTCACATGCATCATTTTGCTCAGGCCCCAAGCACGACTTAAGCGGCACATGACAAACCTGGAACACGGCCTTCTCTCCCACACATACCACACTATAGGCTTGCCAGGTCGCCCACCCCTGCAGTTTGGTGTAGTGGTTAAGTGCACGGACTCTAATCTGGGAGAACCGGGTTTGATTCCCCACTCCTCCACTTGCACCTGCTGATGTGACCTTGGGTCAGTCACAAGCTCTGGCACAGCTGTCCTTGAAAAAGGGCAGTTTCTGTCAAGAGCTCTCTCAGCCCCACCAACCTCACAGGGTGTCTGTTGTGGGGAGGGGAAGGGAAAGGAGTTTGTAAGCCGCTCTGAGACACCTTTGGGTAGTGAAGGGTGGGGTATAAATCCAATCTCTTCTTCTCTTCTTCAATCTCTTCTTCTTGATGACTGTTCACTCTTGCAGCAGAAGAAAAAGGGTGGAATGACATCATGGGCATGTCTTCTGGACAGTGCATCACTGGACAGTGCATTACTTCTGAACAGTGCCTCAATGACATTCTAGGAATCTTCCCAATCTCTGTGGCCTTTATCATAGGGATGGGGGATTCCTAGAGCACTGGGTGATGATCCTCCTCCTCCTCATGCCCAACCCCCAAAAGCTCCCAGGATTTCCAAGTGCAGATTGGCTACCCAACATACCATACTTATATAATCTCATGTGCTATGAAATAAAAGTTTGTAATGTAAGTTTGAAATTATTTTTTACATTCTGAAATTACATTGTGGCCCATGCTGGGATTTTACTACCACCTCCCCAAACAATCATATATATATTTACAAATATATCATATTTTTGTTTAACATAACTTGCAGCTGAATAAGAATTCTGTGAAGCTTGCTGACTTCTTTGTAGAGTTTTGGTTGGTCCTAACAATGGTGTTGTCAGGGTAGACTTTAGGGAAGAAGTCTACCACCAAATCATACACAGAAAGCTAGGGCAGGCTGGAGTTTTACATTTGAATAATATGCTCTTGTCTAAGGAAGAGGCATATTATAATGAAGTCCAGAGTCCACCTAACTGCACCACTGGTTTCTGAAATATTACCCTGTTGATGTTTGATTAGTTTTTAACAGTATTATTATTTAATGGACCAACACAGTTGCAAACGTTATAAATAGAACAATGCATTTAAAGTTTTTATTTTTCTGGACCTTTTAATTTTTAAGTCTTGAATTATCTCCCCAAAGTCAATTTTTTGCATTTTAGGTAGCTTGCCCTGTAGTAAAATGGCTAGGGTTGCCAGTTGTATGCCTGTCAGTCTTGGGATCTTTTGGACTCACAGGGGAGGAGTGTTGTGGAAGCTGTGATGTCACTTCTAGATGATCACCTGGAAGTAATGGCACAGCCCTTGTGACAGTCTAGGAATTCCCCCAATCTCTATGGCAAAGTTTCAGATAAATTACTAGAAGCAGTGAAGGGAGTCCCCCTATTTTTTTTTCTCTCAGTGCTCAATTGATCAAGTGCAGGTAATGGAAGGTGGGAGTGCTTTTTTTTGGGGGGGGAATGCTGCCACTACTCATATATAAGGTTGTGCTGATTACCAACAATCCCCCCCCCTTTCAGATCTCCACTAGGCTGTTCCAGAGGGTCCAGTCTCTCTTTTGCAGAGCAGGGCAGGCCAGTGAATGAAGATCAGCATTTGAGAGAGCCCTCCCCCCATGGTGCTAGTACTCAGTACCAGTGAGCACCATCACATACACACACAAAACAAAGGCTAGGACAGCAGGGCCAGGAGTTTGCCTGCCTCCATGGGCACATGGTCAACTAAACATGGCAGAAGCATTTGGTGAGCACTTTGCTTGCTGGAGCATCTTTCAGTTGCTGCTAGTCACCAGCAGTGTGTGAAAAATCTGTAGCGCTATGCACAACTTCACTGAAAAGAAGACACTTTTTTGTAAATCTCATATAACAAGGTTAGTGGGAATAATTCATACTCTTTTCTAATAAGGGTATGTTTTTTTCAGATGCAAAATTTCACAAGGAAATTTCTTAGCAAGATTTGTAGGATACTTGTGAAGTACTGGATTATTTGAAAGACATAGGTCCTGGTCAGACTTGACAGAAAACGTGCAGGGGGAGGGAGGTTATTTTTCACGCGGTAATTTGACCCGCCGCTGCACGATCATATGCAGTGGCGGGTGAAGCGGCTGATTTACCTTGCAGCCTGCTTCCTCGAGGGCTCAGGGCCTGCCTCCATGGCCTGCTTCCTTGAGGGCTCAGTGACATGGCCTGCTTCCTCGAGGGCTCAGTGACATCATCAGAGTGCGCTGGGGCGATCACCCCAGGAACTCCGTCCTCGGCCATCATAGCATCGTTTGCTAGCGGAGTTTCTGCAGTAGCTTTTAACTCCGGATCTTTGGCGGGATGTGACGACTTCCCAACAAGTGCGCGATGCTTGCCAGATGTGCTTGTGTGATCGTGCCCGTTAAATCCGCCTGGCATCCGTGAGTATCCCACGGCAACATCTGTATGTGATCAGAGTCATAGATTGGAATTGCGTGACACATCTGGCAACTTTACCTCATCACCAACTGCCAAAGACAGTGCTTCTATACTGAAATCCTTTCCATCTTGTTTTCATTCTTCTCCTTCCATAGTTAGTGTACTGCCTGAACCAGAAAACTTTGGTCTGCTTTGAAAAGCTGGAGTACTGACTGTTGTCCATAAGCCCACTGACTTCAGTGGACTTAGAAGGAGATAACAGTGCTTAGAAGTCCACTCTGAGCTCTACTTGTTTAACCTTCTTACATTTCTGTCTATTCAGTTTGCATTTATAGCCAGACCTGGTGGTATCGTTGGGGTGTGTGGTGTGGATCCCATGGAGCATTTTCCACAAGGAGAAGTATTTCCACCGATGGAGCATGACTTTCTTCCCCCCTCCTGCCACATCCCCTAGTGCTCCATAAAATGCTGTTCCTGAGAGCTCCCCTGTACCACAGGATCAGCATTTGGGAGTCATTTTGGGCTGCCGAGGGTGGGGTGGGGGGACAGGTGAGAGAGTTGTCTCTACAGGAAGAAATCCCTCCATCCATAGGAAACACTGCTATGGGGCCCACCCTGTGTGTCTCTGTGTGTGCATGACTGAAATAACACCTACACATATTTGAGGCCTGTAAATTTTACCAGCAGCCCACAGTGGCTTCCTCTGTCCCTGGGATTGACGTCCTTGATAATTATGGCACTTTGTTGCTTTCTCTTATCTATACAAAAGGAGCAATGGGACTGATAGTTCTAGAGAGAGCAATTCACATAAGGAAACACAAATCTCCCTGCCTCAAACTATAAATCCTGGATTAGGGTTGCCAGCTCTAGGTTGGAAAATACCTGGAGACTTTGGAGGTGGATGCGGGAGAGGGTGGGGTTTGGGGAGGGGAAGGACCTCAGCATGGTACCATGCCATAGAGTCCACCCATCAAAGTGGCCATTTTCTCCAGGGGAGCTCATCTCTGTCAGCTGGAGATCAGTTGTAAAAGCAGGCGATCTCCAAGCCCCGCCTGGAGGCTGGCAACCCTATCCTGGATCAACTGCACAAGACCGTACTCTCCCTGTTCTAAAGAAGGGCCTGGTCTGGGCCAACAACTCACTGTTCAGAATGTTGCTTGCTCTGCTCCAACACTGTTTCTCATTGGCTCCAGCAAATCTCACAAAACCTGGACACTTTGTTTGCATTTGCTATAGCTACTGGGAAATTTCCATAAATTTCCACCCTCCCCAAGGCTGCTCCATCTCCAAATCTCTAGGAATTTGCCAACCCTGAATTGGCTACGCTACACAAGCATGGTTTACAATGTACCCTCAGATATTTTCCCCATTATGGGTTTGCATAAGGTGGCCAGAACTTCTGATTCTCCAGGCTGTGGTAAAATCCACCTTTTGGAAAGCCAGTGCAGTACAGTGGTTAGAGTGCTGGACTACAATCTGGGAGACCCAGGTTTGAATCCCCACTCTGCCATAGAAGTTTTCTGGGTGACCTTGTGCCAGTCACACATTCTCAGCCTAACCTACCTCACAGGGTTGTTGTGAGGATAAACTGGAGGAGAAGATAATGATGTAAGCCACTTTGGGTCCCCATTGGGGAGAGAAAGGCAAAGTGATGATGATTGGTGGTGGTGGCGGTAGTGGTGATAAATACCCCAAACTTGGGCCCTGTTCAGCCAAAATTACTTCTCTTTCTCCCATGAAAGACAGACAACCCTGAGTGACAGAACCAGTGGAGGGAGGCAGGCCAGCAAACACAACCATCACACTCTTCTTCTTTTTTTTGGTAAACAAGTTTTATTTTCTTAGGAATTAAACATTTAAAATTTAACCATTTCATCCTTTCCATTGTCTACCCCATTCCCATTTCCTCCCCTCCCTCCAGTGGCTTCCCGCAATGCTTCCCCCCTCCACTCCACATTACTTTACATCATCAATTATATCATTTTCTTATCGTTACAGTCTCAAGATAACATCATTTGACTTAATATTGATCTAAACATATTAAGTTTTGTTTCACATCCCAGTTCTTTTCCAGATATATTTTAAAGTCACTCCATTCTTGAAAAAACACGTCATCTTCTTTGTTATTCAACTTTTTCGTGATTTTATCCATTTCTGCCATGAACAGAACTTTTTGTATCCAGTCTTCGATTTCTGGCACTTTCTCAGTTTTCCAATATTGTGCATAAATCATTCTCGCTGTTGTAATTAAATACCAGAATAAGGTCTTTTTAGTCGTGTTGACTTTTTCCATTTTCAATCCCAAAAGCAGAATTTCTGGTGCCTTTTTGAAAGAGCATTTCAGTATTTTTTGCATTTCTTTGTGGACTTTTGTCCAAAAGTCTACAGCTTTCTCGCAAGTCCACCACATATGGTAAAATGAGCCCTCATGACTCTTACATTTCCAACATTTGTTTGACATATTCTGGTTCATATTTGCAATTTTTTTCGGAGTCATGTACCACCTATACATCATTTTATAACAATTCTCTCTGACATTGGTACAAGTCGATATCTTAATAGAGTTTTTCCACAAATATTCCCAGGTTTCAATAAATTTGCAATTTTTTTCGGAGTCATGTACCACCTATACATCATTTTATAACAATTCTCTCTAACATTGGTACATGGCGATATCTTAATAGAATTTTTCCACAAATATTCCCAGGTTTCAATAAGCACTTCCTTATTCATATTTATTGCCCATTTTATCATTTGCTCTTTCACAGTCTCCTCTTCTGTATACCATTTTAACAACAGTTTATACATTTT
>NW_015164262.1:158568-158701 GCF_001447785.1 Gekko japonicus
AATTTCATTCTGCTTTTTCATTACCCATTCTGTTCCCACTTTTTTAATTAGATCTTTATATGGCAACCAATCTTTATCTCTATGTCTTGAGTAAGATGTTAACACTTCCACTGGTACAATCCACAATGGTCTT
>NW_015164262.1:158872-159027 GCF_001447785.1 Gekko japonicus
TCATTTTCTAATTTCACCCACTGTTCCATCCAGGTTAGACAGACCGCTTCATAATATAGTCTAAGATTTGGTAGTTGTAGCCCACCTCTGTCTTTGGCATCACAAAGAATTTTCATCTTAATTCGCGGTTTCTTGCCTGCCCAAACAAACTTTGA
>NW_015164262.1:162516-180287 GCF_001447785.1 Gekko japonicus
AAAAGATGATTAAAAACCAATTTAAGTTAAAGTCCTCCACAAAATGTCGGGCGCAACTTCTCAATGGTATTCAGGTATAGAGTAGGTCAGTTTGCCATTTTACAGGTCCCGTCTGTTCGCTTACACTCACATCCGGTCCTGCACCTTAAAGGATCCGAGCTTCTTCCTGTTAGCTACTGCCCTTCTAGGGTTTCGTCTTCCTGTTCAGCCCACTCGGAACACTTTTTTTGTTACACCAACCTATTCTTCCCGCGATACTTCTTCTGCGCGCACATCTCGACCCTCACCACAGGAATGTTAAACAATATACTTTTTTACTGTTTTGTAGCCTTCAATCAACTATTTTCTTTACCGGAATCAGATTTCTGGGAATGTTTATTCTTTATCCGCTCAACCGCTTAATTCAGCTTATTTCTTATCACAGTTCAGGTAAGCGGCACGTTTATTGTTATGTAGCACGATCAAATCGGGTTTCGCATTGCTTCTTTTCACTCACTGTTGTTGCCCTTCTTCAAGAGGTCGGCTGGTGAAGGATTTAAGCCGGTATTCCGGCTCGAACGGCCGCTGGAGAGTTGCTCGGCACTTGCCCTCTTTGTGGGAGGAGATCAAAGCCTGATTCAGCTTCTTCCGAAGCTAAATCACGCCAATCTCACACTCCCTCTTAGGCGCTGCTGCCTGCTTGTCCCCCCCCCCCTCGCTGGGGAGCGATGCATTGGGCTGGAAACTGCCCAAACTGTCAAAAGCGGCCGTCGCCCACTTCGCACGTTCGCAAAAGTGCGTCAGTCCTCCATCTTAGCTCGACCGGAAGCCCAACCATCACACTCTTCTGAGTTCCACTGGACTGACTCCTTTTCCACTACAGTGTTTCTAAAGACCAATTGTCCTTAGTCTGTTCAGAATACTTTTCTTTATCGGTCCACTTCTTCCCTTTCTGCTGCCCCCCCCCATCTTGTTCAGAGCAAAAATCCATCGTGCCTGGCAGGTCCTTGGCCTCTTTTTCTTCCTATTTTTCACTGTGCTGAGTTCAGTATTTTAAAATTGTGGGGTTTTTTTACCTGTCTTCTTCTCAGCCTTGCCCTGATCTTTCCACATAAGTATATTTATTTTATGTTGTCCATTTTTAATTGCTACGGATTTGTTGTTGTTTTTCCCTCCATAGAATTGTTGTACTTATGAATGTAGTAAACCACTTTGGAGATTCTGGTCAAAGAGCAAGATACCAATCTAATAAATAAAAATAAATCCTATATGGCTTAATTTTCTGACCGGGAAAAAGCCTCTATTATAAATCCACAGGCATTTATCCTTGCCTTCCCCAAAGACTACAGAAATATACGTTGTCAGATGAAAGATGGCTCAGTTGTCAGCTTTCCCCTCTTTGAATGAGATGATTTGTGTTTTCAAAGGATATTTTCATTTTTTACAACACAGGCTCATTTGGACTCTTGAGGATTAAATACAAGATACCCAAAGCTCTGTGTTTTTCAAATGCTAGAAGAAATGCTTACATTTCAAACATCTTTTTTCAACAACCAGAGTGTGAAAAGATGAAGGAATCTGTTAACATATTGATTGCTTTTAGCACCATTTTAAATTAGCTTTCCGTTCCCCTTCATATGGTTTTCCATTACATTTAAATAAATTAAAGTTCAATTATCTGGAAGACATACACTGAGCACTCTTCAGGAAGGAGCGTGAATTGATCAAATAATCAGTATGAACATTTCCTCGGGATGACTGCCTTTGGGTTGCCCCCACACCTAAATGTGCTTCTTTGAATAGGCAAGATTTCTACTGGCTCCTGGCAGACAGAGCGACAGGACTATTTTCAGCCAGAGTCAAATGATTGTGAAGGATGATCTTCCTGCACTTCCTCGTGAGTCATGCTTTACAGAATGGCTCATCAGCTGGAGAGGTTCTGTGTTGACATACACGGAACGGATTCTGGGCAGCGAAGAGGCAGTAGACATAAACAGGAGGATGTGCTTCCCAGATGGCTGCTTTGATTCTAATGATGGCAACATTTTCATTCTTTCGGGTGGTGATTAGTCCTGGAGAAAAGAACATTCAACATCTTGGTTCTCATTAACTTAATTAAAACTTAGCAGAACAAGTGTATGGCAGTACTGATCTTTTCTTTTCTTTTAAACATACTCCAGGAACCGAAGGCTAGTTTTTCTGCTTCTGCCCCTCTTAACAAGAAGTTGTATATTGTCAAACAGGAAAACAAGAAAACACAGATGGCTGTGAACTCCAGGTGCATGTGGAAAGTGACCTGTCTGTATCTTCCCCTTCCCAGATGCTTAAGTTTCCACAGATCTTGGTGCTGTGGTTTAGGGAACCTTGTGGTCAGAACATCAGGAGGCACTGGGGCCTCTAGTTTGTTGTCGTTGTTGTTGTTCAGTCACACAGTCGAGTCCAACTCTTTGCGACCCCATGGACCAGATCACGCCAGGCCTTCCTGTCTTCCGCTGTCCTCTGAGGTTTGCTCAACTTCATGTTCGTTGCATCTATGACACTATCTAACCATCTCATCCTTTGCCATCCCCGTCTTCTTTGACCTTCAGTCTTTCCCAGCATCAGGGTCTTCTCCAGTGAGTGCTCCCTTCTCATTTGGTGGCCAAAGTATTTGAGCTTCAGTTTCATTATCTGGCCTTCCAGGGAACAGTCAGGGTTGATTTCTTTTAGGATTGACTGATTTGATCTTCTTGCAGTCCAAGGGACTCTCGAGAGTCTTCTCCAGCACCATAGTTCAAAAGAATCTATTCTTCGGTGCTCGGCCTTCCTTATAGTCCAACTCTCGCAGCCATACATGACTACTGGGAACACCATTGCTTTGACCATGCGGACTTTTGTTGGCAGGGTGATGTCTCTACTTTTTATCATGCTGTTTAGGTTCGCCATCGCTTTCCTCCCAAGGAGCAGGCGTCTTTTAATTTCATGGCTGCTGTCACAGTCTGCGGTGATCTGGGATCCCAGGAACGTGAAGTCTGTCACTACATCCACGACTTCCCCTTCTATTTGCCAAGGAGTGACGGGCCGGATGCCATGATCTTCGTTTTTTTGATGTTGAGCTTCAAGCCCACTTTTGCGCTTTCCTCTTTTACCCTGAGCAAGAGGCTCTTTAGGTCCTCTTCACTTTCTGCCATTAGAGTGGTATCGTCTGCATATCTGAAGTTGTTGATTTCCCCCCCAGCAATCTTAATTCCTGCTTGTGTTTCATCCAGGCCAGCATTTTGCATGATGTACTCTGCATATAAATTAAGCAGAAGTAGATGTTTTTCTGGTACTCTCTTGCTTTCTCCATAATCCAGCGAATGTTGGCAATTTGATCTCTAGTTCCTCTACCTCTTCGAAACCCAGCTTGTACTTCTGGTAGTTCTCTATCCACGTACTGTTGAAGCCCAACTTGTAGGATCTTGAGCATGACCTTGCTAGCGTGTGATATGAGTGCAATTGTGCAATAGTTTGAACATTCCTTGGCATTGCCCTTCTTTGGGATTGGAATGTATACTGACCTTTTCCAATCCTGTGGCCACTGTTGCGTTTTCCAAATTTGATGGCAAATTGAGTGCAGCACTTTAACAGCATCATCTTTTAAGACTTTGAATAGTTCAGCTGGGATACCATTACCTACGCTAGCTTTGTTGTTAGTAATGCTTTCTAAGGCCCATTTAACTTCACATTCCAGGATGTCTGGCTCGAGGTCAGTGATTATACTGTCATGGTTGTCAAGGACATTGAGGTCTTTCTTGTATAGTTCTTCTGTGTATTCTTGCCATCTTTTCCTAATCTCTTCTGCTTCTGTTAGGTCCCTACCATTTTTGTCCTTTATCATGGCTAGCTTTGCATGGAACGCTCCCTTGATTTCTGCAATTTTCTTGAAGAGATCTCTAGTCCTTCCCATTCTATTGTTTTCCTCTATTACTTTGCATTGTTCATTCAGGAAGGCCTCCTTATCTCTCCTTGCTGTTCTCTGGAAATCTGCATTCAGTTGGGTAAATCTTTCCTTTTCACCTTTGCCTTTCACTTTCCTTCTTTCCTCTGCTATTTGTAAAGTCTCATCAGACAGCCAATTTGCTTTCTTGCATTTCTTTTTCTTTGAGATGGTGGTGATTGCTGCCTCCTGTACAATGTCATGAACCTCCATCCATTTCCCTTTCCTTCCAGAAAAGAACCTGGGGTCTTGGCAACCTGAGTTAGAGCTGTAAACTTTTACTTTAATCCCACAGTGTAAGCCATTTTGCTGCATCTTGCAGTAAACAGAAAATCACATTCTGTCTGTGGGATACATAAATTGTTCTAAGAAATAATAGATTTTGCAATCTTAAAATCTCTTATTTTTATAATTCTGACATTTTTTCCCCTCTTGCCTCATTTGTTCTGGTTTTGTTATGATGGGGTAGGGCAACAGCCAATGACAGAACACTTTGAGCTCTGTTAGCCCAAGCCCCCACTTGCCACCTAAAGATGGTACCCAGGCCTGGTTAGGGCCAAAGCTGGTGTAGGGCAAATATAGCCTTCTCTTTGTGCAGTGTCAACCAGCCCAGCCATGTGCTTGGGACCATCTCACTGACACATTCAGCTATCACTTCAGGTAAAGCCTCAAGAGTGATTAACATATGGAATTCACTGCCACAGGAGATGGTGGTGGCGGCTACAAGCATGGACGGCTTCAAGAGGGAATTAGATAAACATATGGAGCAGAGTTCCATCAGTGGCTATTAGCCACAAGGTATAGATAGGGACTCTCAGTCCGGGGCAGGTGATGCACTGTATTCTTGGTGCCTGGTGGGGGGGGGCGACAGTCCATCACAGACCATTTCCCCATTGTGCCCACTGCCCCGAAGGCACAATTTTCCTATATCAGGACTCCAAACCCGGCCATTTTTTGTTCAGTCTCCTGGGATATTTACTAGCTGGATCCCCCATTCTTTTGGGTCTCCTCAGGTGTGCTTGCCAGCTAAGCAATCTGCTTCTCTTCATCGCTGACTCCTCTCTTCAGGAAGGTACCTAGACCCCCTTCTTCTCAACACTTTGCCCTCTTTTGTCACTGATCTCTTTAAGATAATTTCACCTCTTTATTTCTTAGCTCTCTGGTGTGTGGGTATGTGTGTGGGTGGGTGTGATATTCCATTGATTAGCTGGGGCCCCGGTCACACGGAGAATTTGCTGCACAAAAGGCACGAATGTTGGGCGGTTTTTCGGGGCACGATCACACTGCAACATCTGGGAAGCATAGCGCACCCATGGTCAACCCGTGGCATCCTGCCAAAGATGTGGAGTTAAAAAGTACCAAGGAAAGTGCACTAGTATCCGGAAAACGCATGGCACAAGCGGGCGTCTGATCACGGGAGGGCTAGTATCCTGTGGCATCCGGTGCCCCGTCCACATCCCGTCGCAAACCGGACGTTTTTCGTAAGCATATGTGCACAAACACGAAACTGAAAGCAGTGCTGCTCCGCGGAACTGCGCATGCACACAAACGTGAAATGCTTGTGTGATAATGCCGTGCCACTTCTTTGCCATGCTGCAGCATCACCATGTGATCGCCAGCTAACAGCCGAAGCACGAAGACTTGGGGGACCGTGTGATCAGGCTACCGCAATTTATTTTGCTCCGGGGCGAACAGCCACACCTTCCCCCGCGCGTTATCTGGCCTGTGTGACTGGGGCCTGAGTGTATTAGATCTAGTTTCTTAATAAATTTCATAAAAGACATTTCCTGTCTGTCATCTGTGCAGCTCCGAGAGGGTTCTGACTCTGGTATAGTTGGAGTGTGATCCCTAGCTTGTGCATCTATTAAGCATATGGTCTCTTAGCTAATTCCCCCATCATAACTTATACAGAGACCCAGTGTCATGGCTAACAGCTCCTCTTCTGACCCAGAAATGCTATTTGTACACCTCTATGGCTTCTGAGATCTGAGCAAATGTTTCCTATTCCTATGATTTTTAAGGATACCTTTGAACTCGGGAGGCCTACGGACTTGATTTTTAAATTAAAGGCAAGGTGCTGAGGAAGTTGAGTCCTCTGCTCGAAACCAATCTCTTTGACCCGCCCCACCCCACCCTTGTATTCCTACAGATTTGTGGTAGACTGTACTTGATAGATACCATATCTGTAAGGGGCTCTAAAAAAAATCCCACACACATACACAGATCTTCTGCCATCTTTGCATCCAGCCATTACGAGCAGGACTTACCCCAAACTACTCATGCAAATAAACCAAAATGTACGAACATAAATTACACACATCCCAGTAAAAATAGGCAGTAAAAATAGGCAGCAGCACGACAGAATACACCTTCTCGGGATGGAGCCATATTCCATTAGGGAGATAGGGGTGGTAGTTTTCTTTGTAAGGCAAAGGCAGAGATGGAAACGCCACTTGTAAGAAAGGACGGGGGGGGGGGTTGAAATGCCTTTGAAAATTCCCCCTCCCAGCTAGTTTGAATTTTTTTGTTCTCAAGCTGGGCTCCAAAACCAGAAGTAAGCTTGAATGAGGGGGGAAACAGCCTGGGAGGGGGGACTACAGAGAATGGGGAGGGATTAAGCATGCCTTCTTCCTATCCATATAAATGCCTTTGTCTGCCCCTGAACTTTCAGTACTTTACAGATGTGACAGTGGGAGCATACTTGTGCCAATGTTCCATCCCATCTTTCGACCTCACAAGGACTGCTTGCGTTGTTGTCTTCTCTGTTCCTCTGCCAAAATCGGGGGGGGGATTGTAATTCTTTTTTTGGCTTTAAAAGAACCAAGGTTTAAGACTTAAGTCAGCCATAGATACCCTACAGGTTACTCCTACTATATTCTGGGGCTATTTGTGGGTGTGGCAGTTTCCTGGCAGTCTTAAATATCATTCTGCATATTTTTGAACATGCCCCCCCCCATCTGAATTCTGTTGAGGACAAACACACGATTCCTGGGGAGCCTTTTGATCTGCATGAATTAAGGCTGAGCTCCCATCCCTTTCGGCCACTCTTGTTCGCTTCTTGCCTTTGGTTTCTGCATGTAACTTTCCTCAGTAACACGGAACTGTTCCCAAAGGTAGCAAAACCACAAAGGCCTGCATTACATACCAGTACCTCAAAGAGCCTCCTTGCCTTGGGGAAATGTGTAAAGCATTATTGGAAAGCTGAGCTATGAATAACTTAAAAGGACAAGAGTCAGTGAGGAAGACATCATTTTATTCTGCTCTGATCAGATCACGTCAGAGATTCCTTGCAGTATTCCACAGTGAATGGCTTATTTAAATTATGCTGAGCCTACTTCAAGAGCGAAGGAGAAGCCTGGACTCTGATGTGTCTGAATCACCTTCTTTGTGCCAACTTTATCAGACTTATCTGCAGTCCAGTTAAATCAGAGTTCGGTTTAAGCTGATCAGAGTCAATGGGAAGTGGGGATGGCCTGAGACATTTTTAATGCTTGAAGCAACTACACACACACACACACACACACACACACACGCATACACACACACACAAATGGCAGCTCCATTTCCATGAATTAGTCGAGGGGGTATGATCCATGGCCCTGACCTGGATAGCCCAGGATAGCCCAATCTCATCAGATCTCAGAAGCTAAGCAGGGTTGGCCCTGGCAAGTATTTGGATGGGAGACCATCAAGGAATTCCAGGGGCATGACGTGGAGGCAGACAATGGCAAGCCAACTCTGGATTTTTTTTGCCTTGAAAACACTACAGGGTCTCCATAAGTCATCTGTTGATCTGTTAGCAAATTTTCCTGCTCTACCTCTACTGAACTGGACGAACTGTCATACAGTTTGAATGAGTGCACATTTGTGCTATTAGCTGTACACAGGCACACACACAGCATGAATTTACAGAGGGACGATCTGTCAACAAAACCAAGAAAACAGGAAGAGGATCCCTTGCAGCTGCGGTCCATACAAATCTGGAGGTAAATCTGCCTGTTGCTGTTACCCCCACCTCTTACCCCCACATACACACTTTCCTTTTCATATTCATTCTTTCCCATGCCTGATAGGATTCATAATATGAACACAGGATGCTTTTATAGCCTATGTGGGTTCAGAATTCCAAGGCTGTCAAATGAATTAGACGTTCATTTATTCTATTCCAATAGAATATTCTATTCCAATAGAATGGAGCTTGAGTATCCTGGTCCCATCAAAATCTTAGAATGTCTAAGCCATATTAGGCAGCATATACAAACATTACCCATGTTCAACCCATATCAAATACAGCAACAACAGATGAAACAGACATATTACTTGAAAGGGTGATCAGATGCACAGAACCAGGTAAAAACTTCGCCAAATGCCATATTTGGTTAACCAGCAGGAGATGGCACATCACACTTGCAAGTGGACACAGAGAGTGAGGAAGAGCAAATTCTTACTAATTATGAAAGCTCTGCATCCCACCTAGATTACTTCTGTATACCACTGAGGGGATTTGTACCACTGGTTGGGAACCACTGGGTTACATGAAGTGTCTCTTAATGAAATGAGAGGGACATCTTGGCACAAGTATCATAAAATGCAGCTTGGCTCATTCTTTTCCCAAGAACTGGCACACGTTTCATCAACACGTAACATGCAGCATTTCATATCTAATAGACCATGGGCTTTCCATATATTATGGATCTTGGAACAAATTTAGAGTCCAGTGGCACCTTTAAGACCAACAAAGGTTTATTCAAGGTATGAGCTTTCGTGTGCAAGGCACACCTTTTTTTCACACGAAAGCTCATACCTTGAATAAACCTTTGTCGGCTTAAAGGAGCCACTGGACTCTAAATTTGTTCTACTGCTTCAGACCAACACGGCTGACCACCTGGATCGTATTGATCTTGGGTTTTCCATGCAAGATTGATTTGTTCTTTATTTGTATTGTCCTTCCAGCCTGTGCTGATTCAAGGGGGAGGAGGTGAGAGAAAGAAACCTCACTGTCGGTGCCCTACCTCTGTTCTGCAGCAGGGTAAGTTTGAGAGTAGGGAAGAAAGCATGGAGAACAGAAAAGGAAAGGTAGCTGGCATGTGGGGAGCACATCCGAATACAAAACAACGAGAGCCCAGCTGAATTTGGAAGAAGCTGGCCTTGCCTTGCATTGGGTACAACATTTCAGACTGAAATATCGTCTATCCCTAGTTGTAGTGATAGTACATTTAAAACGCTGCTGGGTACTATAAAACTAAAACTGGGAAAGTGTCAGCGCCTCCAGCATTCTTCCCCCTGCCAGCTTCAATTTACTTGGAGCCTGGGTGATGTCAATAAGCTTACTACTGAGCTCTTTTATTTACTCCTGATAATTTGGATTTCAGAAGTGACCAGGAATTTGGAGGGCTCCTGGGAGGGAGTATTACATTTAAAAAAAGTATTTTGGCCCAGTCACTCACACATTAACTGGAAGACAGGGTCCTGAGGAAAGACAGATGTTCCATTTGAGACCAAGGGGAAACCTAAAGCAGTGAACTGAAGGAGACTGGGGAGTGAAGGAGACTGGGGAGTGAAGGAGACTGGGGAGTGATGGACTTCACTGCCATTTAAAAATAATTTTAAAATGTTGCAAGGGCCCAATCGGACCCACAGTGTGGTGGGCTGAGGTGCTTTTGCTCTCTGCACCATGCCTAAATGACCCCATTCCACCCCTGCAGCTGTTTTGGCACTTGAATGGGGGGGGACAAGAGCACATCAGGCTGCTGCGCTGTGGGGTCTTGAATTACTTGTGGCATTTTTAATTTACTTTAAAATGGTGCCATCCCCAAGGTGATCATAAGGATGCGATCATGTCTAATTTGGCCCTGTGGTGCCAGTAACAGATCACTCCCCCTTGTACTAATTCCTGTCCCCAATCTTCTTCAGTTCCAGTTATCTGGGCTCTGAGGACCTAGGACAGTGGTGGCGAACCTATGGCACCGGTGCCAGAGGTGGCACTCAGAGCCCTCTCTGTGGGCACGCGTGCCATCGACCCAGCCAGGCCTAGACCGTCATTAAAGTGTCGAATTCTCTGCCAAATAATTTTAAGTAAATGAAAGCATTTGGGATTGCTTTCCTTACTTTGATTGGATCATCTTAAGTTAATGTATGAGTTGTTTTTTCTAAAGTAAAACCTCAGTATTCAGGTTAAATTGCCATGTTGGCACTTTGCGATCAATAAGTGGATTTTGGGTCGCAGTTTGGGTACTCGGTCTCTAAAAGGTTCACCATCACTGACCTAGGAGTTCACTAGCTTCTGCTGCAGCTCGATAATGCAAATGCGGAATCACATGATGTGTTTGCCCCCCTCCCCCATTCCATCCTATTCCAGGATCCTGGGTTCAAAATCAGTATCATCGAGTAGACACACCAACACCATCGATTTGGATCTACTGGAGTACCTTTCAGGAACTAGTGTTATGAGAACAAAGCAGATCACATTTGCAGAGCGAGCTGGCTGGGGAAATGAATACACAGCCCAGTCTTAACATGCATCTCAAAAAAGGGTCAGTGAACTCAGTGGGACAGCAGCAGGTTGCACCCTAAGCTGTGTGCTAAAGAGAGGAAAAAAATAAAGTCTAGCCAAGTTGACCCTGATAACCCACATTGTCTTTGCTGGAAAATGCCCCATTTCTTTGTTTTTCCTCCATGCAATAGGCTCATTTCATCCACTGTAAATAGTAGTTACATTTTTGAACAGGTTATTCATCCAAAATGTAGAATCACACAGCATAGATTGATTGAATTAGCTTTAAAAACACAGCACCACATTTGACAAGAAGTTAGTGCCCTGCAATTTACACTGTGTTTGGGGAGCTCTAAAGGAGGCCTTCAGCAGTCTGAGCGAGTCAATGAACAAAAAGCCTTTTAGTGAGTCTTGGCATAACCCTTTCTCTAAAGAACCATGGTGCCCGTTGTATTTGGAGCCAGGGTTTTTGTAAAGCTGGAATTATGCACAGTAATTGCCCTATCCAGCTAATTCAAGTCTGTAGCATATTACAAATTCCCAGAGTATGAATTTACTTAAACAGATAACATAATTGGAGAGTTTCTAAACTAGATTTTATAGGTGTTTTAAAATTTTCCCAATGGAACCACAAAAATTAATAAAAGAAGAGTATGGTGGTTTTGTTCCAAAAGCAGAATTTAGCATTAGGGGTTAGAATCCAAATTGAAAATGTATATTTACAACAACAGGCATGAACTGCTGGCCCTAACCAGTAGTAAACCGGAGCCTTCAGTAAATTTTAAGCATTCTGCAATACTAATGACACTAAATAACAGACTATAAACTTAAGCTATCTATCAGCACCAGAAATGTGCAGGCACTATTGAGATGAATGTGGGTTGCTCAAGATCATAGCCTGGGCTCTTTATCATTACTGCTACAGAACAACATTTCCTAGTTGGGCAACATAAGGAGACCACTTACCCAAATGACCAATTTGGATTATGCAAGGCCATCAAAGAAAGTATTCTGAGAATCATAGGGTGTGATCACATGAGCAGTTTGGCCCGACATAGCCACACACACACCCCCAGATCAAATGGGCGCAGACACACAGCCACATCTCTCAAGCGTTCCCCAGGAATACTCACCTCGTCGTAGAATGATTTGGAGCTGGGTTAAAAAGGCACCACATCACAACTGATGTTTTCGGTTCCCCACACATTCATTGTGCATGGCCAGATGTCTGAACATAGGGGAGCACACGCAGAAGGGATTGGTGGTCTGAACCCACAGTACCATCCCCGCAACAAGGGTGGGGTTTTTCCCTAAGTTTTTACCCATATGTGCATGTGCATGCATACACATGTGCTCAGGAGCACATATGCACCCACCTGCATTTTAAGAAATGACTGGGCAGCGTGCTCCATGGCTGGGGTGTTGCAGTAATGTGGATGCCTGACCACAGGATGCCCGTGTGGGTAACCCGCAGCAGGGTGTGCTCTCTAGATGATATGCCCCACAACGCTTTAAGCTGGTACAATTAGCGGCGGCACCATATTGCGCCAAGCTGCCAGTGTAACCACACCCATAGTGGCTGCTTGAAAAAGCCATATGAACTCAGGCACCTTGGTAAAATGACATCTCCCATCAAGCTGGTACCTGTGGCATGATGTTCTACTCATAATGGAAGAGGGAAGGGGGCCTCTGAAGCTTTAAATCCCCCATGATACTGCTACCACCATAAAGCCATCCATGCTAAGACAGAAGTGGGTGGTGGAACAGCAGGCTATGGTTTTTCTCATGAATTAAGGTGGGGGAGAACTCTTCAAAGCAAGGAGTTCAGTTTTGAATATGGCCAATGGCAAAATATTTGCTTTGCATGCTGAAGGTTCCAGGCAGTGTTCCCTCAAAACTGTGCACGTGAGAGGCCGCTCATTAACACAGGAAGCCCTGCTCGGCAGCAATCTGGAGCTATGCAGGGTCTTGCACTGCCCATTGCCAGTTTTAAGATTACAGCAGTTATATTCTGCTCAGGATGTGAACTGCTCTGCTCAATAAGGGGAATAAATTAGAGGGAACATTGGTCCCAGGAACAATCTTCAGCACCTCTGATGTGATATCAAGGACCTTGACCTGAAAGCCGTTGCCAGGCACAGGAGATAATACTGACCTTGATAGACTAATGCACTGACTCAGTATAAAGCAGCTTCATCAGTTAGCAAATTTATATTCTGAACCACATCAGCCACTTAAATTTCAACTTCATCAGCCTTGAATTTCTCTAAACCACTTCAAAAACCTTCTAAAACAGTGGTCATCACCACATCTTGCAGCTGTGGATTTCATAAATTAATTGTGCTGTGTGTTAAGAAGTACTTCCTTTTATTTGACCTGAATATCCTGCTAAATGGTATCAGTAGCTGAGTTCTAGAGTGATGGAGGAGAATTAAATTTTTCTCTCTATCCACATCATGTATGGTTATTATAAACCTCTATCACACTTTTGTCTGATTTCTGTCTAAGCTCTAAAACTATTATTGTTTTAGCTTTTCCTCATGAGGGAAGATGCTTCAACTTTTTGTTTATTTGGTATGCTTTCTTTATCTACAACGTCTCTTCTGAGATTATCTGGGATTTTCTGCTGGGCTTGTATGGCCTTGCTATTTTCCCACCATTGGTAACAATGGAGGATGGGGGCACCCCTGGAAGCCAGACTGGGACCACATTATCTGCCGTTGAGGCACACTGTTGTTTTAATGCTGATGCTTTTTAGTGAAATGAGGAGGAGGATTGTATAGATTTTTAAATTGATTATTGTAATATGTTTTAAATTTGTAAACCTGCATTAATTGGAGATACTTATATGTTGGTACCTGCCCTGAGCCTACAATGGGGAGGGCAGGCTCCAAATTTAATGAAATAAATAAATAAATAAATAAATAACTGCACCTAGGTTTGCCAGCTCCAGGTTGAGAAATTTGTGGAGTTTTGGGGGGTGCAGCTTGGGGAAGGCTGGGTTTAGAAGGGGGGGATCTCAGCAGGGTATAATGCCATAGAGTCCACTCTCCAGCCATTTCCTGCAGGGGAACTGATTTCTGTAGCCTGGAGACCAACTGTAATTCTGGGGGATCTCCGGGGACACCCTGGAGGTCATCAACCCTAAGAGCCACAGCTGAACTGTAAGCAACAGCTCAGCTGCTGTGGGGAGGAGACAGCAGCATCTTATGCTCTGGCTGAGTTTTAAAATTCTAGATGTGAATTAATAACTGTCGATGTTTTATGTATCTATTGTGTTTTATTTCCTGAGCTGCCTCAAGTGGAGTCCCTGGAAAAGTGACATTTAAAAAATTAAATAAACAAACAGCATAACGGGGAGCAAGAGTCTCTGTGGGCTAATTTGTGGACCAATGTGACAGAGAGAAAGGGGGTAGGGAGGAGTGGTGCCAGCAGTGAGAGATGCGTGGGAATAGAGCGTGTGGAGTCCGTCCCTCCGCTCCTCCTTCTTGCTCACTGCTGCTCCCATGATGCAGATGGCTTTTCCCGCCCTCATGTGAAACCAGAACTGTACACAGAATTCCAAATATGAACCTAAACCCCCCCCCCAGATTTATATAACGATCATCTTTCTATACGGTCATCTGACTTTAATTCCCTTTTCTAATTATCCTTAGCATGGAGTTTTCTTTTTTAACCGCTCTGATACACAAAGTTGATAGGAGTGTTCCATCTACATCAGCTACAAAAGCAGAAGGTTGTTATCCCGATTGTTGGATTAGGGGCAGTAATAGCATTCTAAAGAAATACAGCAGACTCTTCATTGATGTTTCCTATACATTCTGTGTGAATCATATCAGATTGATGGTTAGCATGTTAAGTTCCTGGCCAAGTGTTCCTTTCTTGGACTATTCCTTTTACTAAGATGTCTTCAACCAGTATTTGCAAAGGAAAGGACTCCCTTAAGTCTAATTTTCATTTAGCAGTTTTCCTCAGTGACTTAGCAAAAGTAGATTGCTAGCATTACTTCAACAGAATGAAAATGCAAATTTCTTTGAGATGCCCAGGTCCATTTTATGGTTTAACAATAAGGTGGGTGATGAGGAGGAAAACATTTAAAGGCAACTGAAATACCTAATTCCTCTTATTTTAAGCTGGTTCTAGCAGTGGGTGATTTTCCAGCTGTACAACACTAAAGAATGCCAATGTACACAGTCTTAGTCACATTTCTAGGTGCATTTAAAGTGTCGTGCTTTAGTTCACAATGGAGTTACATTGATAGGGGATGGGAACCAGTAGATTCTGCAAATAAATAGCCCCTGGAAAAGCCTCATGTTTGGCCATTTGTTTTCAGTTTTTAAGGATGCTCTCACACTTTTTGTTTAAACAGTAACTTGTCTATAAGTGGATATCAATTGGTATTATTCCACACACCCTCTTAGGCTGCATCCATATGGGGGCATGAAAACATGTTCCCACTATAGTAGCAGCAGCAGCAGCAAGCAGGACCAACGTCCAGACACCCCCATCCAAGGTTCCCTCTAAGCTGTGGAGTCTTGTGAGCAAAAATTCTACTTTGCGAGCTACTGGCATTAAAATTGTGAGCGGGCGATTTGGCTGCTGCATAAATTAGTTTGCTCTGGAGCCATCCTTCCTGAGCTAAGGCAAAAATGTGTGAGCCAGAGGTTAAAAAACTGTGAGCTAGCGCACACTAACTCAGCTTAGAGGGAACACTGCCCCCATCCCCATGCTGTTCACTGCTGCTGCCAATATAGCAAAATAGTGTCCATGTACATGAACAGCTACAGGGACAAGCGAAGTATACACTTTTGCATGCTGTTGCAGTGAGAGCTAAACACTAGATTGTAGACAGGGGTCGTTTCGTAGAAAAAGAGCTAGGGGAACTCATTAGCATAACTCATTAGCATATGCCACACCCCCTGACATCACCGGACATGTGTCATAAGGCCACACACCCCGCCCCCAGCGGTCCCGGCCGCCGCCACCAGCCTTGCAGCTCCACTGCCGAGCCCCATGAGGGGCCCGGCAGTGGACCTGCAAGGCCGGCTGGAGTGCAAGGAAGCCCTGCGAAGGCCCTCCCTGGCCCCAGGCAGGCAGGGGTGGGGAGAGGCAGGGAGGAAGCAACTTACCCTCCCTCTTCTCCTGCCTCCTCCTGGCTGAATGAGGGCCGGAAGCGGGGGGCGGGGCTTTGTCATGTGCCCCGCCCCCCGTACCTCACCAGGGGGAACTGCGATCCCCCCCAAATGACCTCTGACTGTAGAGCTTCTCCATTCTAAGCTCATTGACTAGAGTAACTCTACACAGCATTGCTCGGCAAGATTCCACCGAGTGACAGGCATACCTTTGGGAAATTTGAAGTGCATGTGTGCAAAACATTCAGAACTACATGGCATCTCATTTGGCCACAGTTAAACTTTTTTTAAACAAGCACCCAGATAACTGGACGGCATAGTTAATATGCAAACCAGCCCCAAGTCACTCAGATGGGCACTGCCCAAGTCATTCAGACAGACCCCACCTGAGTCACTCCCATACATTGGTGGAATCATTTGGCCAGGAACTGGCTGAGTCAGTCAGGCAGAGGCCGCTTGGGTCACTCACCCTCATGCCAGCCAAGTGAATAGGAAGGGCGCCACCCAAGTCACTCAATGGCCAAGTCACTCAGATAGATGCCACCTGGGTGACTTGTCTGCATTCTAGGTAAAAGCTTCGCCAAATGCCATATTTGGTTAACCAGCAATCCCAATCCCCTGTGGATCCTGGTTAACAAACCTTTAACCGTAATACTGAAATCTCCCTCCACATACCTTATCCATAATAACGATAGATATTTTGCTCATCTTTAGAATATGTTCCTTACAAAACAAATCATACACAGTTCCTCCATGTACAGAGAGAGGTGAAATAAACTCACCTCCAAATGGATTAACAATCATAGAGGTTTTACATCCTGTTTATTTTCCAGTGCTGAATCAGGAATGGGACTTAATGCAACAGAGCTCCATTTGTTCCAGCTGTTTTAGAATGTGGCTGCCAAGAAAAACAAAACTTCAGAGCACCTGTGGGCCCTTCACTGTCCACCAGTGAGGGTAGCAAATAATTCATTCAGTGCGATAGAGTTTCCAAAATGTATTTTCCAAATTTCAGTGGGCCTTCTTAGCCTAGTCAAAATGGAATGCAGTTGGTGATTCTCTTATTCCAGAGCGGCTCCATTGGCCCCACAGAGTGAAAGAACACAATTTCACAGCCTGCAAGTTGGATGGAAGAACAGAAATCCGCTGGCAGCTTATCGTCTCCATTGGCAATTACAATGGAAGTACATAGTCTCTGAACTATAGTGTAAGAGAATAAGCCACAAATTGCTTAAGCAGGTTTGTTTACGCTTAAGCAAAGTTAGTCCCACTGAGGTCAGTCAGACTGTATCACTTGAAGTACAAGTCTAGTGGCTTAAATGATTCATGGATTGCAGTCAAAGCCAGTTTAGGAATTTCATCCCCAGCGAGCTGTAGATTTCTTTATATGGATATATGTAAAATAAATAAATTCTATGCACAATCATAGAAGTGTGGTACTGAGTGCAGTTCACATCCATGTTGCTGTTGAAGGAGACAGATAAGCCTGATCTAATACTATTGCCTATCACGAATGACCAGTTATTCTGGCAGCATGTGTGTGCAGGTAAGATTGTGTGGCTTCTGCAGGAGAGACCTGTAGATGTATCTTGCTCCTTGCAGAGCCACGAGGAGAGAGAGACAAAAGGCACAGGAAAATGAGTCAGAGAGAAGCTCCCAGGTTACAACAAAGAAATGCATCCCTTTCATTAAGGAGATAACACCTATACACATCTAGAGCAATGTAGTGTATCCCTCCCCCCCATGTCCAGGCATACTGAACCACCATACTCCAACACATATATGATACGATTTCGGTAGATATTAAACCATGACGCTGACATATGCTAGTTCTGTCTAGATTACAAATTCTAAAGCTCACTTTGCAAATGCTGGAAGCTACAACAGTACAATCCCATGTTTTTAGAGGCAGTAGTTAAAACACCTGAAGCAATTAACGTCCTGTTTGGTCGTTAAAAGCATTATATTATACCCATGCAAAGGGAGCCGGATTGCACCTACTGCCCCCCCCCCCACAGCTCTGTGTGCACTGCAGGCTTTGTATATGAAATTAGCAAAGTAGCACAAAGCAGAGTCCCGATAATGCATACATAACCCATGTATTCCATCAGTATAACCATGTAATCTATCAGTACCCTCGCCACTCTCCTTGCCCACAAGTATCTGAGAGGCATTGAAGGTCCTTGTGTGAGAGAGGGTGTGTGCACAC
>NW_015164262.1:180337-182554 GCF_001447785.1 Gekko japonicus
ATTTTATCTGCCCTTCCCTTGTAGTCAACAGTTTCAGACATTGGCAGAGGCGATCTACATGCATGCGCTAGCTGCTACACACTCCCCTCTTGCCTTCCTGCTAACTCTAGCTCGGCCAGGTGTTTTGATCTGTGCAAGGATAAATGGCCTAGCATTTAAGTAAGAAACTTTTGGTCATATTCTGAGATATTTTAAAGGGGGGGGGAATGCTGTTCACTAACATACATCCCTATTTTCTATGAGCACAGATGCATAGGAAAAAAGGTATCAGAACTTTAGCAGAATTGTCAGAGAAATTAAAAATAAGAAACAAAACCATGAGGCTAACTACCGTAGGTTGCATAAGGCACTGGTTTTACCATGACATTTCTTTCATAACAATGGATATAAACAAAGATGGAATTTTGAAACACAGGCTGGTTGATGCAGCCTTCATTTTCCCCCGTTACTTGGTTCTTAGCTTGAACGCTTTCACAAAGTGTGTTATACCTTTCATCTCTTTCTCTCCCAGAGGCTTCTTTTTGACCTATCATGAAATGGGGGTTGAGTCTTTCTGTTTCCCACCGTTCCTTGTACCCAGTCATAACCAGGATCAAACTTCTATAGCTCTAACTCAGGATATCAAAAAAAAAGTTACCTATATCTTCCCTTTTCCTGGCAGGTGGGTGGATGTTTATCTGAGAGAGCCAGTTTGGTGTAGTGGGTAAGTGCACGGAAGAGAACTGGGTTTGATTCCCCACTCCTCCACTCGCAGCTGCTGGATGACCTTGGGCAAGCCATAGTTCTGTCAGAGGTGTCCTTGAAAAGAGCAGTTTCTGTCAGAGCTCTCTCAGCCCCATCTACCTCACAGGGTGTCTGTTGTGGGGAGGGGATGGGAAAGGAGTTTGTAAGCTGCTCTGAGACTCCAAGTGAAGGGCAGGGTGTGAATCCAATCTCTTCTCTTCTTCTTCTCTTCTCTGTTCTGCTTATTTGTCTCCATAAAGGGGGATCATCGCTTCCCTGCCTGAAATGCAAGGATTTTGTTGCTTAGTTCCCAGGATAGAGGATGGGGCCAGGGTCTCTTGCATTTCCTCATCATAAGAGCCTATACTTTAACACTTGTATATGCAGAGAACTCCTTGATAATGTTTGTCTGAGGACAGGACACACAGGCATAATCCTGTTGCTTTCTATGAAGCTGCATGTGACTTGAACACATGAAAAAGGCATAAATTTATTACCAACATGAAATGATTATATTGTGCTTTAATAAGTCTGCTTCCTGTTCTTGTCATGTAGAGTACTGAAATAATCTCAAGAACATTAAGAAAATAAAAAATAGAAATAAACATGAGGGGTAAACGCTCTGTCTGTGAGCACCTTGAACGGAAGGAGTTAATTGGTAGTAGCCAGCATGGGTTTATCAAGAATAAGTCATGCCAGACCAACCTTATCTCCTTTTTTGACAGAGTTACCAAAATGGTTGACTCTAGCAATGCTGTGGATATAGTGTATCTAGATTTCAGTAAAGCATTCGACAAAGTTTCTCATGATATCCTTGAGGATAAGCTGGTTAAGTGTGGGCTGGATGGTGCAACCGTCGGATGGATTCATGGTTGGTTGAAAAATTGTACCCAACGAGTGCTCGTAAATGGCTCTACATCTATGTGGAGGGAAGTCTCCAGTGGAGTGCCACAGGGCTCGGTCCTGGGCCCGGTGTTGTTCAATGTTTTTATAAATGACCTGGAGGAAGACATAGAGGGGATGCTTATCAAATTTGCAGATGACACAAAGCTGGGTGGGATTGCTAATTCTGAAGAAGACAGAGTCAGGATTCAAAATGATCTAGATAGGCTAGAACAGTGGGCTGAGACAAATAAAATGAATTTCAATAGAGATAAGTGCAAAGTCCTACACTTGGGTACAAAAAATCAAAGGCACAGATATAGAATGGGAGGGACTTGGCATGACAGCAGCGCATGTGAAAGGGATCTAGGTGTTCTGGTTGATCACAAGCTAAACATGAGCCTGCAGTGCAATGTGGCTGTGAAGAAAGCTAATGCATTCTTAGGATGCATTAACAAAAGCATTGTGTCCAGATCATGGGAGGTGGTAGTTCCGCTCTATTCTGCTATGGTCAGGCCTCACCTGGAGTACTGTGTCCAGTTTTGGGCACCACATTTTAGGAAGGATATTGACAAGCTCGAGCGTGTCCAGAAGAGGGCAACCAGGATGGTG
>NW_015164262.1:183659-183813 GCF_001447785.1 Gekko japonicus
ACACAGCATTCTACACAGCACATATCTTTCGTTATTTTTATTTGCAAAGGATACTAACAAGTGGCAATAATAATGGGAGGACTGGAATTTTGAGAACCACCATATTTGGAGACCACCATTCACTACAAAAACAAAGTAGTTGTCTGATAGTTTT
>NW_015164262.1:184254-212509 GCF_001447785.1 Gekko japonicus
AGAGGTTAATACAATGGCAAAACATTGCTGTCTCCTCAAGTTGTTGTTTTTTTTTAACCACATGTACTGCTGTCGAAAGAGTACACAAGTACATCTTTGGTTGAGTATCACTGAGGGGAGTGAAGGTGATCAATCTCCACAGGACTCAAATAATACATATTAAAGTGAAAATTAAAATAGGACAGAACATTTCATGATTGATGTAATTGATATTATCCCATAAACAGTCTTGACTCCTTCACTGTCACATTCCACATATGAGGGGAGAAATCCCAACAAGAAAATATTGTTGTCTGTATTAGGAAAATATCATAAAAGCCTCTTAGAGAAACACTGATTTGGGGGGAGGTACTGTATTTGGGGGGGGAGGTACAGTATTTCATTATTTATTATGCATTTATTTATTTATTACACTTATTTATTATGCAATTTATTGTACTAAATATACATTTATGGAAAGTCCATGAGACAAGTTTCTTCCATTGAGTCACTCAAGTATTTCAACAAATACAGAATGGTGATTCACAAAACATTCCACCTGGCATAATTACACTTAAACTACTTCACAACCCAAACCACAAACCAGTTAAAATGAAATATTTTGGTTCACACCTTAGGCCTAAAAACCTTAGGTTTTTTACTAATGTTTGGGATTCAGCTGTCACGATGACTCCAATGGGATTTAAGTTACTTAAATCCAAGTTCTGCCGCTTAACTGTTTTATCAGGGATAATTTGATTTTCACAAACCATTCATAGATTAAAGTTCTCAACACCTTCTTTCTCTTCCATTGAGTACCTCATAGTACATATATGATTTCTTTGAAACTTTAAATGTTCAGAACTGAATAGTCTGCATCTTCACAGTGGGGACATTCAATATGGTAGCTGGCTGAGAAGTTGTTGCTTGCGCCTGCTCACAATCTATTGGCTTGCTGGGTTTACATATGCGGGAGGCTCATCATACACCATTTTAAAACAACTGCATTTCCAGTGAGTGTGCTGCTTTGGGGCCTGTACGATCAGCATCATTAATCAGTTGGCAATATTAATCATGCTGATTAATGCTTCAGGCTTACTGAACTGAACAACAGTTTCCAGGTGGCACTGTAAACATTCACACAGTATTTGCAATCAATTTATAACACTCAATTAGCTTAAACGTTCATAGCAAGGAAGGTGCAATGGGCAAGGATGATAGTGTGAGAAAGTGAAAGCAAGTAGGAAGCTTGAGAAAGCACCTCTTTTGTAAAGTGATTTTACCTCTGTTGGATGGAAAGAAAAGATGGAAGATGTGTGGAGAGACTGGGACAGCTATGGGAATGCAGTTACAAGAATGTCTGCATGCAAAACATTTGCAATACAATTTAGAACACTTTAAAACATTTGAAAAGGCAAACAATTCAAGTGTTCCACAGTGTTCATTGCAATTTGTGGTTAACTTTCAGATTGAACAGAAGGGAATTTATTCTATTACTATTTTATATATGTGGTCTTAAATCCTCTAGACGTCTACCAAAGAAAAGGACACCTTAAAGAAACTTGGCTCATCATAAGGTCATGCATCACTTAACACACTTTGGCTGCGGTCAGACGGGCAGTTTCATCCACATCCCTCGTGGTTCCCTTGCAGATTAAAAGGGGGTGATCAGACTGTGACATCTGGCTGCCATTCCCCAGTTCTAATTGCCATTCTCCCAATCTAATCCATCTCCCAAACAGGCCCCAAACAGATTAAACAGACACCAGGGAAAGTCCGATGTTTACAGGAGCACTCCACAGTCCCAAACGTGTGATTGTTGCCTTGCGCGGCCAAGCCATTTGGGAAGCCTTCTATGCATGCCCAGCTTGGGGGTCCCTGCCAAATGGAAGACTATGCTTCTGGACATGTGGGCATGGGACTCCCTTCAAGAACAAAGGTGGCTGAGTCTGGACAGCCGGCATCAGGGTGCTCACATGCCTCAGCCAGTTACCGAGTGATGTGTGATCAACATTCCCCAACACAAGGAACACTGGAGTAAAGTTGTGGCATGATCGGATCATGCCCCACTTGTCGTCTGATCACAGCCTTTAAGAGGTTGGTTGGTCTATTTGACAATTGGTACTATTTTAATAGTAATGTGCGGAAACATCAGGCTTCAACTCTGAAATGAATATCCTCTGGCATCCCTATTTAGTCTTTGTTTCAGTCAAGAAAATCTACTGTAGCGTAAATACAAAGCTAAGTCTAGAAAGAATATATGCAGTCATAGTAGATTTTGGATCATGATGCTGATGATGTGTGAGTAGTGAAGCATTCTAACTTTGATGTATGTTGGTTTTGGCTCCAGAGTGGCAGCAAACAAAAAAATAATCAAAAGTGAAGTGAGAAAGAAGGGCTGCAAGCCAAAGAGTAAATTCCAGTATTGTCTAACTAGATCCCACAATGAAATGCCCAGGCTTTCAGGTGAAAGAGCTGAGACTAAAATAGAGCTCCTTCGAACACCTGAGAACTTGGAATGAAAACCTAAGAATGGCTGTCAAAAAACAAGAAAGACAGAAAACATGTTGTTATATATCAATCAAAACAATTAGAATTTTTCTGCAAGATGCAATGTGATTAAATCTAGTGACTGACATCTTTGCAAACAAAATGTGTTTGAAAAATCAAACTTTCCTTGATCACAACATCGGTTTTCTCTGAAGTCAAGCACCCCATATGCTCAATCTGTTCACAGTTTCAAATAACCGATGTTTTGAACGGATTTTAGTCTGGATGGTACAAGTCATTCAGCATATCAGTTCACTGTGTACCCATTATTGGTAACAATCACAGTGTACTGGATTGCTTTGACTACATATGTCCCAGGCTCATCATAAGAAGGTCATGCATCACTTAAAATCAACTGCATTTTGAATGTATGCACTGCTTTTGTGCCTGTACAGTCATCAAGTTGGCATGGGCTCAGAATTTACTGGAATTGAACTGTAGTTCCCAGGTGGCTGTGCAAGAACAAGCAAGGTATTTGCAATCTGATTTAGAACTTTCAAAACAAAAAAACTTGGCTTTGGGTATCAGGAAGACAAAATGGGCTAGGTTGGAGTACTAGGGAGAGATGGCACACAACCCCCCCCCTCACACACACAGACACAAATACAAATAATCAGAATCTAAACAACCAAGGAAGTCACCTCTTTTGTTAGTTTATTGGAGGGTGGTGAGCAGACAGTGGGGACAGCTGCAGGAAAGCTGTGCAAGAACATGGATAAGCAAGATATTTCCAGTCCATTAGTTGTTGTAGATTTTCCGGGTGTATGGCCATGGTCTTGGCATTGTAGACACAGAGAGTACTCCACCTTTCTGTGTTACACCTCTGAGGATGCCAGTCACAGCTGCTGGCGAAATGTCAGGTACTACAATGCCAAGACCACAGCCATACACCCCAGAAAATCTACAACAATTAATGAATTCCAACCGTGAAAGCCTTCAACAACATATTTTCAGTACAGTTTCAAACAAGTTTGACTGCTTGATAAAAAAATGAACATTTTTCTTCATTTATGCCCATCACCAACTAGATAATTACTAATAAACTGTTTTTCTATTTCCATTCAAATAGACTTATTTTCTCGCTTTGTGCACTGGCTCTTTAAGTAGCCTAATAACAGCAATAAGCTGCTGTCAAAAATTATAGTCATTACTTATGTTCTAAGCTTTGGTCCCTCTTAAACAATGTGCATACTGAATGGGCTGCCGACAGTGAGGTTTCATTCAACTGGAGAACTGTACCTAGCTAAGGACAGAAAACATGCAGCATTTGAAGAAACCAATGGTATCTTTAGGATCTGAAATATTAAATGCATAGGTATATGAGCTTTTGAAAACAAATTTTCATACACAAAACGAAAAGAAATTTAGGAGGAACTGAGCTAGAAATAAGCTGACTTCACCAGCTGTTGAATGTCACTATCTACAGATAAGTAGATTCACCATTTCATCCTCAACTCGTGGATTCTCAAAGGTGATGCAACAAAAGGCCAGCTCCATTTTTCTAACTCTCTCGTCATATTTTTTATGCTTATTTGGGCTCCATTTTTCTGAATCTCTCTAGATATTTTTATGGTTCTTTTGGCACAACTAGGCATAATTCAAATGGAATTCTAACACAACAGTATGAATCGGCCTAAGGCCAATTAAAAGTCTAAATGTCAATCTGGAGAAAATTGGATAGTCAGAAATCATGGAATGAAGGAATAGTAGGAATGCCTTCCACATCCTTCCTATACCAACATCTATACAAGGGGTACAAATTACTATATGAAGGAGAGTGAAAAGTATCCAAGGGAGATGAATGGAAAGATTTAAAAAATGTAAAAACCTTCATTTACATTACTATGGGAAAGTCAGAAATGTCTTCATGATTTTTAAAGTACCAAAATCTGTATTTAAACATTCTGAACTTACAATACTGAGCTAGAATAGGAAGAGGGCCAAATACAGCAATGGAATTTGAAGCTGAAATAATTAGGGGACGTCATACAAGATACAAGTCATAAAAAAGTATTACAATGTATTGTATGCGGAGCTTAGAAGTAGGCAGCATAGATCTTATGGGGAAAACTTCTGAGGCGAGTAAGTGGGGGGGGAAAGCACAACAGAACAGTACTGCACACTAGCTCTTTTCTAGATTTTATGGCTGCCCGTTAATGACATGTAGAACTGGATATTCCACCATATAGATGACACATAACCCCCAGCTGATCTTACTCCATTGCTTCATACAAATGTTAAAGTACACAAGCAATAGGACTCCATAGCAACGTGGACAACTCAACACCTCCAATGATATCGTTCTGCATTTGTTTGTTTGTTTGTTTGTTCGTTTAATGGGATTTCTATCTCACCCTCTCCTACAAGCGGGCTCAGAGCGGGTTACATTTCACATAATTCAATAAAAATAATCCAATAGTATAATTTCCATGAAATCCAATTAAAACCCTAAAACCAAATTTAAAAGCGGATTAAAATTTAACAGTAGCCTAGGTATATGCCATACATGATCCAGAAAGACCAGCATATCAAGCTGGTAGGTCCAGCCCAAAGCTGATAATATAGTTGATATAATATACAGCATAAGTTGGCAAAAGCCAGCTGGTTTGAGCAGGGAAGGCCATACATTGGACACCCACTGCCTCAACCAAAGGTCTGGCAGAACAGCTCCATTTTGCAAACCCCACGGAATTGTAATAAATCCTGTAGGGCCTTGATCTCATTTGGGAACATGCTCCACCAGGTCAGAGCCAAAAAAGCTTTGGCTCTGGTTGAGGCTAAGAGGTTGTCTTTTGGGCTGAAGACTACCAATAGATGGCCCCAATCACACGCACAAGTAGCCACGTGATAGGAACAAATGTCGGGCAGATTATACAGGTGCGACCACATGGAAACATCTGGCAAGTGTGGTGCACCCATTTCCAACCTGTAGCATACTGCCAAAGATCCGGAGTTAAAAAGTACCTAGAAAAGTCTTCTATCAAATGGGTTGTGACGGGCCACTGATGGACTTCCTTCATGTGATCACTCCAGCACTCTCCTCTTGCCTCATTGGAGTGTGCCGGGAAGACCCACCGATGGGAAAAAATCTGCTTCACTGCCGTCACATTGGATTACGTAATGGTGGGGCAAATTGCGATGGCGCAAAGAGCCATGCTTCCATCCCACGTTATCTGGCCCGTGTGACTGGGACCGATGTTGATCTGATGAGCGTAAAGCTTTTGGGGGGACATATTGGGAGAGACGGTCCCACAGATATTTTGGTCCCTGACCGCTTAGGGTCTTAAAGGTTTATCAAACGAAAGGTTGAGCAAACTAAACAGACAGTGGAGAGCTGTTTCTGAGATCACAACTAGAGTTTCAAACTGTTCTAAAAGAATGGTATGAACAACTACTTAAAATGTTGTTGACAGATTCAACACAATCAACATGGAGGTACTTCTCTCATTAATATAAAGATATAGACCAGGAGTACCCAAAGTAGTCCCTGTCTCACAATCAGATTGAAAAAGGCCAAGGAAAGAGGTATCATTCACAGTTATGACTGGAGTTATTCTGTCGCACTCACTGGATTATCTTGCCCCAAACATACAATCATATGAAGAAAGGTAATTGCTATGTGACAGGCTGCCCTCATAATGGTCCAAAATAGCCATCTGACTGCATTCTGAAGAATCTACATTGAGAGTAGTTGTTTATAGAAGTCCTTTAAAAATTGGAAGTTGAAGGAGGAATTGTTAGTTAGGCTGGTAGTGTATCTTATTCATTTCAATTTGTATGGATAGAGGAACTCTTCAAACATAGCAAATCCAATTCAATTATCCTATGTTAGATGCATTCCTGACTTGATACCTTTAGATTTATCTTTCTAAATTTATAGGCAAATCTAAGGGTAGCTTCTTAATTTGCAGTCACTTTAAATATTTAAAGGCTGTTACAAATTGTCATTCAACAAACACATTCTAGAGCATTTACTTAAGGTTTTTTTTCCCCAGTATGTGGGTCTGCTTAGCAAACTAAAGAGCTTTCTGAAGAATTCCAGAAGACAGCTCTTTATAACAGTTACTACCCAGCATAGCATTGGCACTCTGTGGGCCAGTGTATAGTAGTTTAAAGCACTTGTCACTCACAAAACTGGAAATGGATTTTAAAAAGCCATTAATGCAGCTTTTCAACATCATGTTGTTTCCTGACATGTCCTTGAGAATCATGTTTGGGGAAGTTCAATAACATGCAATGGTAGATCTTTGCAAAGATTAGGGCATCTGATTAGTACCTCTTAAGTACTTAAATAAGGAGAGGAGGAGTTGGTTTTATATCTGCTTTTCACTACCTGCAGGATCACCTGTCCTTCCTCTCCCCACAACAGATGCCCTGTGAGGTAGGAGGGGCTGAGAGAGCTCTGAGAGAACTGTGATTAACTCAAGGTCACCCATCTTGCTTCATGTGCAGGAGTCTGGAATCAACCCCGGCTCTCCAGATTAGGGCAAGATGACATCATTCACCATCCTCCCTTGCAGATATTAGAGCAGTTTTCAGCCTCAGAACCCTGCTCACTGATAGTGGTGATGGCTTAGTCCTGATGTCCACAGCTATATTTCATTCTCCTCCCTCACTGATGATCTGGTGGTCAGAACAACCAAGAATCTCAGTGGCAATGCCACAGTGAAAAAGATGCTTCCGTTCCTACTGGCGTGGTGCCCTGATTCTTACTACCGCAGCTCAAACCACACTATAGGCAACAAGCAACACGCTAAGAGCCAAAGGCTGGTGCCTCTGGCCAGCTCTGCACTTTTGAGGGTATGTGAAAATGAAATGAAGAAGGGCAAATGCTTAGCTGTTCTTTCCCAACAAGCCTATGTTCCTAAATTCTTTCTCGGGGGGGGGGGGATTCCATGTTACAAAACAAAAAAGCCTTACAAACACTGCCCTGATAAATTGCATGTATGTAACAGAATGTTTTTAACTTACTACAGATTTATAAAATGAATACACATGTGAACAAAGACAATGCTATTTTGGATCCTTGTACCCTGCTCTTAAGCTATCACTGGTACTATTCCAGCTCCTCCTACATCAAATTTTATTTCTGTCCTTCTTCTCTTCTGTCCATTTTAAAAACTCCTTTGAATCCTATGAAACATCAATCCGTTCCACACACTACTTCTTTATATATACAAGTCACCTGCAAAGCTCAAGGCTGGTAACCATTTGCAGCAAGCTATTAATGTTTCCAAAAATATAAACTGAAGCTAATTAACCACTTGCTTATTCCAATTTAGTAAGACCTTGTTTCTAGACTGCCATGAAATCTACCCTCTCTTTCAAAATACAAAAATGGATTCTCAGCGCTACACAAATGAAGTGGTATTCTAAGATTCTGAACAATGAAGAAACACAAATTAACAAAACGGACAACTTACCTAGCATTACTTACAAACAGGTGCCATAACTCTCAAGAGGGAAATGAGGGAGAGATGCACGGGATTCTTTGAAACAATATTATTTTCACATGCTATGGACTTACCTCAACTTTAAAGCAGTTTCCAAACTTTAGACATGTCACCAACTTCCTCAGTTCTAAGGAAGAGACCCCCCCCCGAGAAGCCTCACTCTGCTTGAAGATTGTTGAACTGGTCATTCTCCCCCCCCCAGCAAAAATGCACACACATTATAATAGGGCAAGTTTGTTTTGAGGGGGTGAGCCAAAGGGACTGGCTGGAGGGAGCAGCTTCTCTTCTTTTGCCGGGTGTGGGGGGACTGGAGAAAAGCAAGAAAAGCCCAGCTGGCCTTCACAGGGCAGCCCGGTCCCTCTCTCCTCCTGGATGTACGTGGGGCTCATCTGCCTGGATGACAGCCTCAGTTGAGGGAGCGGAGCAGGGCTCCAACAAGCAACTCAGCCATCGGGCAGCGTTTGATGGCTGGGCGGAGTCATGGGGGGGGAACTGGAAGCCCCACGGAGGTTATGTTGTCCAGTCCTGCCTCCTGGGTCTCCCCTTCCAGTCCCCAAATCGAAGAGCACCTCTGCATGGGAGGCCTGCCCTTCAATACAAAACCAATGCTACGCCGTGTAGAGCAATGCCATGTGGAGCTGAACGTGCACATATCATTAATCACCTGTGACAAAGGCATAACTGCCTGCAGCTTCCCAGCATCATATGCCCACACAGCTGCAATAATCATGCATGGCTTGCATCTTTCCTCCTCCCAGAGTAGTTCTGTTCATGAAGGAATGCATGAAGCTGCCCACTAATACAGGGAAATTAATTACACATAGGATTGGGGGGGGGGGATGGCCATGATAAACGATATAAAACATCAGAGACTAGAAAAGCTCTTTTCCCCTTCCCCCTTTTTTAGTTCCAGGTTTCCAACTCCTTCATTTTAGATACCGTATTATAAACATGTACAGCAGTGAGATATAGAAGGAAGCCAAGCATTCCAGAAAAAGCCCAGTACAACTTTCTCTTCCAGATCATTTCCCCCTCCTCACAATCACAGCTGTGCCCCTTTCCTCACCTACACTTTCTCCACCAGCCCAGTTTCTCACCCACCTGCTCCCAGGGCTTCAAATGACACTAGGCAGGTTGGGGGATCAGCTAGGCCACCTCCACCACCACCACCCCCTGGCTCTCACCCACTCAATGACACACACACACACCCCGACAAGGCTGGCAGCAGTGGGCTGCCTTGCCCAGTGTTGGCAAGTATGCTTTAAATGTATTATTTGTGCTATGCTGATGCTTGCATGTCTGTAAATGTCTCTGCATTTGTGTATATGGGATTTGGGAACTGCTGTGTGCTTTGCTTGCTTTGCTTTGCATGCTTGCACCTGGAAGCGGCGATGTGCAGGGCCTGCTATAGGTATGCTAATGGACACACGCACTCACACCCAGACCTTCCCATCATGCCTTGGGTCAAAGAAGACATTCTCCATTAAGCTCAGCCTCATGAAGTCTTGGGAACAACAACTCGCCCACCATTAAAGATCTGCTGGACAACATGTAACCCTTATCTGCTTTGAATCACAAAGACAACATCCTGTTTATTACCTTGTGGACCAGGCCAGCATCAGGAAGTCAAAGGTTACTATGGCAATACAACTTTGACACCTGACCACATGGCTCCCATTGAAGTTTAGGCTTAGAATTTGAATATTGCCCCACTCCCATTAGGTAGATGCGTCACCTCTCATCGACCAATAGATAGAGAAGGGGACGGACCAGGTTGGCTCTGATGCCAACCCCCAACCTAGGTTTTATAAAGCATTGCACACCTTTGTCCTTTGTCGAGAGTTAGCTAGCCTTTCCCCCACCCCACCTTTTCTGTAACAAGTTGTGCCAGTTAGCAGCCAAAGCTAGCTAGACTTCCCCTCCCCATCTAGGCAACTTAAGCTCTGCTACGGGTAATTTACGTAGCCTTCTTGGAAAGCGCATCCAAGAAGCCCCACACGTAGTGGCTGAGTCCATCAGTGTGGCGTAGAATCCCTGTGGCTAGATCTTTTTGTTCCTGTTTTCCCCACTGAGAAGAATTCCTTCTGCATGGATCAGATAAGTATCAACCGCACCCTTCTGTGTATTACCTCCTTGTTAGTCAAGAGTTTTATTATTTTTCTTACTGATTGCTTTCTGTGTATCTACTGTAACTAAAGAAACTTGAGTGTATGTGTGAACGCATCTGTTTTTGTGTGCTTGATGAATCAACAATATTTAGTAAAGACAACATTTATTCTTTAAACATCAGCTGTGTTGTCTCGCTTCTTGGGAAATAGGAGAGTCCGTTCTGACTCCGCCCTCTGGATACACAGGTAAAACGAACTCACAGCCCACTGTCATATATAAGGCAGAGTTGGGCCACAGGAATAAACTCCACTAGGGGGAGTTCCGCTATCACCAGGGAAGGAAGAGGACCCGCGTGGCTTTCCCCCCACCTCCTCCACCCCCATGGCCCTCAATCACACACACACATGGGCCACCTTGCCTAGGGAAAGGAGAGGACCTGTGTGGCTCCCCCCCATCTCAGGAGGGTGGGGCCACAGACTCCAGGGAGCTAGACCTTCTGTGCTTAGAAAAAAAGCTGTGCACAGGAGGGGGGGAAACAGTGCGCTAGCATGTGTACTGAGCTGGAAAGCTCTGTGCTGGGGGAAAGCTGGGGGGGGAGTTGCAGAGGTTCCAGAATGGCGTTCCACTGTGTTCCAGCAGAAAAAAGCCCTGCTCACAAGACATTCCAGCTAGCCATGGTTTCAAACCAGAGTAAATTATGCACAACCCATAGACTGCATGTAGCTTATCTTTAGAAAAGCCTTAACCTTTCCATACATGACCAATTTGTGGCAAGTTGCGACACAGAAGCTATGTTATCTGGGCCAGGGAGAAAGCCTCCAGTCTTTAGCCATGCCTATTTTCTCTAGCAAGTAAGAATCTACTGCAATATGACTGGCTAGTGAGCAGATAAGAGTATCCTCAAAATATAGTCGATTGACTGGATGCCAAATTCTTCCTGAAGCTTTGGTGAACCCACTCAAAGTGGTTGGGGGAGAGGTTAGTACATAAATGGATATCCCCTGTAAGTATTGCCACCATATTTTGTTCTTATAATCTAAGGCAACATGCATTTGACAATAAACAAATTGCTGCTATTATTTACTGCATTTTATTAAGGTGATAATAATATATACTTTGCTGGTGGCTCTATTGTTTATCAAGCAAATCTAATACTTATTATAAGCTTTCTCTTGCCTGTTTTGAGTTTGCCTCCAAATAGGACTGATATTAACTAGACATTTATAAATAAAGTGAATTTAGAAGTCCTTAAGTTCTACTGGATCCTGTTTCTTACTCCATGCTCCTAACTAGCGTACTGAGTAAGGTAATAGCTTTCTTTTTCTTTAAAGGTAAGACTGTGGGTTTGAATGGGTTTGAATTTCTTCTCCCTGCTGTTTTAGACTTAAACAAATCTCTATTTTTAAATGAGGGCTTTTCCTTGTGTAAATCAAACCTGTGATTCTTTTTTTTGTGCATAATTTTCTGTTTCCTTGCAGTGATTTTTCCCATAAAACATTTTCTGTTCTTTATGTCAATAAATCAGCATTACACATGTCATGTAGAAACACTATGTGTTGTGTATAAAAGCCATACATCATGCAAAAGCCAACTGACAAAAAAATCTAAAACCAATAGAATGTAATGAAACAGAGGCATTCATTTGTCCCCAGAAATCCACTCAATATTATCAATGCACATATTTTAATATTTGCATTAAACCACAGGGTTTACAGTATCAAACATGGAAAGAAATTAATCTCCTCTGTTCATTGAGATAATGATAAAAACAACAATTGTCAACATGTTAGATTTAACTAACCTGTTCAACACATAATGTAAACACATGTAGCTTTGAACTGAGTCAAAATTAAATGAATTTGAACTACTTTTAAGCTCAAACAAAGTGTGAAGTGGAAAATAACCAGATGTTCTCACCTCTGACTCAACCTGTCACAAAGGAATGTTCATGGCATGAATAACTATATTAAAGAAAGAAGACAAACCCTGATTCAAAGGCCAGTATGCTATAAAGCAACCATAGAGGATCTTGGGTGGAGTGAAGTATCCTTAAATCTGTAACTTGATTTGAGTTTTATCAGACTTGCTAACCTCTTTCGAAATTTCACTAGAATGAGATTTCAAAATAAAGCTGATGAGGCAAGAGGGGAATAAAGAGCAATAATGTGCTAATGTAATCAAAACACAAGATTTGCATTTACAGTTCTCCATAAGTGAATCTTAGAAATTTTCAGTTTTCTGAAGCCATCCCTGACAAGAATGCTCAAACACCCACCAGTTTGGCTCACATCCTGCTGATTTTTCAGTGATTATGAGAAGAGCCCTGCTGGATTAGACATCGCATCTCACACAGTAGCCAACCAGTTCCTCTGGATGTCCAACAACAGAGCATAGAGGCTGCCTTCCCCTGATGTTGCCTCCTGGCACTGGTATTCAGAGGTTTACTGCTGCCAAAAATGGAGGATCCCTTTAGTCCATGGCTAGTAGCCACTGATACACCAGTCCTCTATGAATCTGTCTAATCCCCTTCTAAAGCAATCTGTGCCTGTGGCCATCACTGCATCCTCTGGCAGTGAATTCCACATTTTAATCACTTGCTGATAAAGAAGGATTTCCTTTTGTCTGTCCTGAATCTACTCCCCACAAGTTTCATTAGATGCCTTTGAGTTCAAGTATTTTGGGAGAGCGAGAAAAAGTTCTCTTTGTCAACTCTGTCTACATCATACATCGTTTTATAAACCTCTATCACATCCCTCTTTAGTCCACTATTTTCTATACTGAAACACCCCAGATTCTTCAGCCTTTCCTCATAGGAAGAACTTCAATCCCCTAATCATCTTGGTTGTCCTTTTCCCATACTTTACCAGCTATGCAATGTCCTTTTTTTAAGATACGGTGACCAGAACTGCACAAAATGTGTTCCAAATGAGGCTGCACCATTGATCTATACAGGGGCATTATAATATCAGTTCTTTTATTTTTAATCCCTTTCCTAATATTTCCCAACATAGAGTTCACCTCTTTCACTGTTGCAGCACACTGGTTTAACATTTTTATTGAGCTATGTACTACAACCCCAAGATCTTCCCCCCCCTCTCAATCTCAGCAAGTTCATATCTTATTCGTCTATACTTGAATTTGGAATTTTTTGTTCCAATGTGCATCACCTTACACTTACAACACTGAACTTCATCTACCACATTGTTGTCCACTCACTCAATTTGTGGACTCATCTTGGAGTTCTTCACAGTCAGCCTTGGTTTTCACCATCCCGAATAATTTTGTGTCATCTGCAGACTTGGCCATTACACTACTCACTCCTAGTTCCTAATCGTTTATGAACATCATACCTGCCAACCAATGCTCCTTCTAAGATGTGGAGTTTTGTGAGCAAAGCTCTACTTTGGGAGCTACTGGAAATAAAGTTGTGAGCGAGAGATTTGGCTACTGCACAAATTAGTTTCCTCTGGCTACTGCACAAATTAGTTTACTCTGGAGCCATCCTTCCTGAGCTAAGACAAAAATGTGTGAGCCGGAGACTAAAAAACTGTGAGCTAGCTCACACTAATTTAGCTTAGAGGGAACACTACTACCAACCCCAAAACCAATCCTTGTGGGACCCCACTGCCTACTTCCCCCTCCACTGGGAGAACTGTCTGTTGATTCCTACTCTTTGCTTCCAGTCATTTAATGAATTTTTAATCATAAGAGAACACATCCTCTTATCTCATGACTGCTAAGTTTACTCAGGAGTCTTTGGTGAGTCTTTGGAGAGGTACCTTGTCAAAAGCCTTTTTTAAGTCCGAGTGTATAATGTCTACCAGGTCACTGTTGTCTACATGCTTGTTCACTTTCTCAAAGAACTCCAAAAGGCTGGTGAGTAATAACTTCCCCCCAGAAAAACCAAATAACTGGACATGCCCAAAGTATATGTTTAAGGGACACGTCCTGTGAGTTACAACACCAGCAATTGGATACTTTGCTCAGTCCTTTACTAAACAGTTGCTGTGGTGTCCAATATATCGTAAACATATATATTTTTGCTGAATAAGTTGCAGCTTAAGATCCATAGAGAAAGCAGATATACTCGCGTAGCGGGGAGGGCGGGGTATAAATTGAACTTATAAATAAATAAATACAGTTTAGGGCCAGGTCCCATTCCTTTGGAAAAACAGGGTGATCTAGTTCCCTTCATTCCCTTCATTCCTAGATGATCAGCTTACATCTGATGACACCTTTGAACACAGTAAATTTGTACACTTTTGTGAAAATATTTGCACCATCCCCTAGCTTCCACCAGGATCATAGATTTTTCTGAAAAGAACTCTGAAAATTGTAAGATAACATTTCAGATTTAAATGGAAACACAATATTGCTTAGAGCTGGCATCCCCGATCTTTTGAGCTTGCAGGCACCTTTGGAATTCTGATGTGACACGGTGGCTACAGCCGCAAAATGGCTGCCACGGGAGGCAGAGCTAGCCACACAGCTTACCTTCAGTCACCCAGTGAAGATCCTTTCTAATAATGGTAGCTGCTGATTTAAAAATCTGCAGAGCCAATCAAATCTCCAGTGGCCAATCAGAAGCATTGCTGGGCAAAAGCCCCACCGAGCTCTGCCCATTTTTAAAGAATTTTGGTGATGAAAGAAGTTGGTGGGCCTCATGCACCCACAGGCACCATGTTAAGAACCCCTGGCAATAGAACAGAGTATTTATTTTTAAATCAACAAAAATATTGGTGGGAAAGTGCTGATGGAAACTGGAAAATGTTCATGGTATGTACTTTTATCCTAACTGCAATGAGCCCAGGTTACTGTTCTGTCTGGGCATTAGCGTCTACAATCTGACGGTTTGCCAGCTGTTGGCCTATCCACCCAAATCATTTATTTTCTGGCTGTGATCAGGGCATAAAACTATTACTCAGTGACAGATCTCTGTGCAGAGATTTTAGTACCTCCTATCATGGCTTTATAGCTTTTGAAATATAAAGTTCACTGTGCTTGGTCAAAGACATACATTTAAAAAACAATTCACGGCAAAGTAAACATTTGGTATTTCATCATCTGTTGTATTGTATTCTTACTGAGCAGTTCCCTCCATGAATCTCTTTGAAGGAGGAACTCTTGCTCTTATAGATGTTTTCTCCTTCTGATAGTCTTTTTATCTACAACCGTGATAATTCTTTTCACAGTACATCCTGCATCATTTTGGTCTTCCTTAGATAAGCTTAGTTATGCTCTTTTCTTCAACTTAATTCATTTCACTTCTCCATCTGCCTACATACCTGATCTCAGATTCCACCCCTTTTATCTTATCCATGTGAACCTTTACTCCTTTGGCAATTTCAGTGAACTTGGTTTTCAGATACAAGGGCTATTGGGCTCTTTGTGCTGTTCTTTGCAGCACGTTCTGTCCTTTGAAACATGACTTCTTAAAGAAATACAAAACCTGCTTTCAGTTTCTGGACACCTGAGCACATGCAATAGTGTCTTGTTAGCTGAACCACATCATAGCCCTGAGTCTATCTCTTCCTTACTATTCTCCCAGACTTTCAAGGGCTACTAAGCGACCTCACAGGTTCATCCAGTAGTCACAATCCACATTCTAAAGGGTTTACAAACTTCTAATGGAACATTCCATATATTTCTTAGAGCAGCAAATCACCACCCCAATACCATGTTACGAATTAATTCAGTATGCTACCAAATATGCATTTTGGTTTCTTTGTGGAAGAGGGAGGAAGGGAGCTGATCTCAAAACAGATCAAAAGCTTCATTGTGTGTATGAACTGAGTTGCACAATTTTCTAGATTCTTACCTATGAATTTTATTCTCATGAATGTTTGCTTCCTTTGAGAGCTAAATCAGTAAAATGGTCTCAGTGTAGATGTGATATACAAAGATGGACATGGACACTGACTTTACCATGTGAAAAATGTGGGAATTCTTTACTGCCCATTAGACAGAAACATAATCAAACATGAGAATATATGGCCCTCAAAATTTAAATCATAGTTGTTTCTACATGGATGCTTTGGCTTCCTAATTGCATCACAGTTTTGGGGAGCATCCATATGACATCGTCCTCCAAGTCTCTAGCCCTTTTGGTTGTGGAGTGTCTCCTTATAACTCTTAAATAAAAGGGCCAGAAACTTACTTTAAAAAAATAATAAAGCTGGAAACTAGCACATTGTTACAATAGATGATAACATTATAGTGATACCTGCTACTACCAATTTTTAAGAAGTCTGAAAAGGCCCTGCACAAAGCAGGAGAAAATGGCAGCCAAGGAGGGCTGAGGCAAGGAAAGTGCGGGAGAGCTTCCCTGTGGCTGCTTCCTTATCACCGTGAATTCTGCATTTACAGCAGCAATGGGAGCTACGTGGAGCATTGTCTCTGTCTGAAAGTAATTCACGTATATAGTAATTCATATGATCAAGCAGCCCTACTATAGAAAACCTTATCATAAGGTACACTGTTTGTCAATATTCAATATTCCACAATTTTCCCCAAAGATTACATCAGATAATATTGCAGATACTATCTTAGACAGAAACAATACTTATTTTGCCTCAGTAGTCCCATTTCAGACATGTACCAAATTTGTACCTAGTACTATAGTACAACTTTTCTGTAGACTTACATGGCAGGCAGAATGCTTTCTTTTTTGATATGGTACTAGAGATAACAATAAGCACTCCCAACCAAAGACCCTAATGCCAGCTGTTACCCTATTAGGGATGGGCATGAACTGGCTCACAAACCTAAATTTGAGATGAAAATCACCTGGTTCATGGTTTGTGAGCCAAGGTCCATGAGCCGAGGTTTGTGAGGTGAAACTCCGATGACCTTCCATGCAGCTTTCTGAGGTTCGGGCAGTTTGTGATGGTGCATCTTGGTGGCGTCTGCAGCAGACACGCTGGTGCAGATCAACTATGATCATCAAAACAATGGGGGGGATGAACTTCTGCAGCCCTGGAAACACCAATAGTGGCCCTCTAAAGCTCAACAGGCAGTGCTGGTTGCCAATAAGAGAGCTCCTATTCTGCTTTTGGGGGGGCTTGTCACACTCATGCACCTGTAGCTGTACCCCAGAGAGAACTTTCCTGAGAGTACCTACTTTGGGGGACTACTACTCCACCCCCCCAAGCCAATCCTCACCAAACTTGAAGAGCAGGTAGAGGGGCATCCTGGGGAGTCATCGCTTTTAGCTTGCAGGGAGGCTGCTCAACACACCCCTGAACCTGATTTCCCCAGATATCACTTTCCTGGGGGCACCAATCCTCACCAAACTTGGAGGCCAGGTAGAGGAGACTTCTTGTGAGTTTGGCATCTATAGCCCATGGGGGGGGGGTCCTACCACATCACAAACCTCATGACATTAACCAGTTTGGTAAACGAGAATGTTTGTGAAGGTTCTTGGTTTGTGGTTCTTGTGGCTGCACAAACCAAAAATTGAAATGAACCTCAATTTTCCCAGTTCATGCCCATCCCTATACCCTATCTCATCTCCACAGAGGTGATAGAAGTAAATTAAAAAAACTTACGCCAAGGGGCAGAAACTGCACAAGAGTCCATTGCAACCCTGCCACAACCCAACATTTATTCATTCAAGATACTTTTAACCCATTTTTCTTCTTCATTAGGACATACTATCAACTGGGCAGCATAGCAATTGTTTTTAATGTCACTGACGTCAGAGGGAAGCATTGTATTGAGGGTACTTCTCTACTGCAAGATTTGTTGATATCTGCACTTCTTAGTTGGCTTCTATCCATGGTCCTGTATCTTATGTGCAAGTTCTTTTCTTTTTTCGTCCAGTGTTTGCAGGTTCAAAGGTCATTGGACTACCCTGGATTCATGATATGTAACATCTCAGCTGGCTGCAGTCCTTGACAAGAATCACCTAGTTATGCAATTATATGATACCATAACAATACTATAGCAATAATGTTCAGTGCCGCAAATTCATGCTTCATGTTCAGGCATTTGACTGAGCAATAAATCAGGAGGAGGAAATAAAACACTTTGAACAAGGTAGAAAACATGCACATCCTTGGCCAAGTATCACATTCAGTGTCAGAGAGAATGAACAGCAGGCCAAAGGCAAGGCCAAGGGAAGTAACAGGATCTGGCCACACTCATCAGGGACGCCTCAGAGTTAAGGCAAGATTTCCATCTGCAGAATGTTTGGTTGCATTGGTGACTATAGCTGTGTAATATAACCTCACTACCCAGGCCAGTTTTTAGCATGGGCAGTGAGTGGCCACATCGATTCCTAGCATCACAAATGAGCAACATTTTAAATCCACATTAAACAGATGTTCATTACTGAGAAGCCCATTAAGCTGCCAAACCTGAAAGACAGGAGAGGAGTGCCTGGCAAGACAGATAATACTAGAAGGCACTTGCTAATCCTGAACTGCACTCTTCCCTCTCCTTCCCCCCCCCCTCCCTGCTTAGTCCTACCAACAGGCAGGAAAAGGCTGCTCGTTTCAGGTGGTAGATTGAGATATAATTAAAGAATATCAAATTGTCCATTATTTCACTTAAAATTTTATTTTTATTACTGTAGCAGGCACAAAATGGATGTTCTGCATCCCTTCATGGTCTCTCTCTGTTCCACCCCTTGCTTATGTACATTTTACAAGAATAGTCTTTACTCACCCCACCCCTTGGGAGAATAACAGTGAATGGGTGCGGTCAGATGGGGCATTTACAATGGTATAGGTGCTGGTTGGAATCGGTGTACTTACCGGCATTCACACAGCGAACATCTGCCTTCCATCCCTAACCATTGCTAAGAGCTTTAAACTGTTGTATTCTGACACTAGGTCCCCAAGTGGTGATATCCTGAGTGCAACAGTTGTAATTGCTTTACCCCCCGTCTGATCGCTCTCCACCGCTGTAGAGCCACTTCCGTTCGGAAGCCTGAGGCTTCCAATTTTCGCCTGCCATTTTTTTTAGGTTGGCGATATGCGCTTGGGCGAAGCTTCGCCCCGGCGTTTGTTTAAAAAAAAAGAAAAGGTCCTTAGTTTAATGTTTTAGAGGAGTCTGGGACCTCAGGGAGGCCAGTTTGCTCTTTAAACTTTAAAGGTAAGTCCTCTCTTCAGGGCATGCTTTTCTGGACGGGGTGTTTTGCGCATGCGCGAAGTTTGCCATTCTGTGGATGGCTGCCTATGCGCATGCGCAAACTAAGTTAAAAAAACCAACAAACCGCCAACGCCCGCTGTGTGTGAACGGGCATACAGCAATGGGCTCCGCAGACAGGAGGTTAGTGTGATTGTGTTTCAGCCGGCATAAACTGCAACGGTTCCAACCGGTACAGTTTATGCTGGCTGAAACGCCCCATGGGAACGCACCCAAAGTCAATTAAGTAATGAATGCAGCAAATATGTTCAAGAAAACAAGCTGTAGGGGTGAATTCAGGTAGGTAGTAGTGTTGATCTGAGGCAGCAGGACAAAGCTTGAGACTGGTGGCACCTGTATGACCAACCAAGCTTTATTCAAGGTATCTGTATCTGAGGATGTGTACTTGCACACGAAGGTTTATATAAGGTACTGTATCTGAGGAAGTGTGCTTATATACAAAAGCTTATACTGTGAATAAAACTTTGTTGGTCTTCAAGGAGTCACTGGACTCGAACATTGTTAACCTGTAGGAGTAGCAACTGTGCTTTGCCTACTTCAAGGGGAAAAAAAGATGACAGCAGTTCTTGTATTTTCCTCCAGATTATATAATCCAAATTGGCTCTTTGGTAGAAATGTTAAGGAGCTAAAAGGGAAGGAATCCCTAATTAACATTCAATTGACTTGACACAGATTATGCACTGATGTACACAAACTGAATTATCACATGATATTTGCAACTGCCACATTCTAACTTGGTTGTATGAAAGGCTGTCATGGAGTAAATTATATGGATAGTTTGGTGGCACCTCTACAGATAATCTGTTGTAACAGAAACTTTGACAGGCAAGATCTTCTTCAGATATTAGCAATACACTCTTAAACAAATTTACATCCTTCTAAGCCCATTTATTTAGGACAGTATTATAATTTATAACAACTTTTTAGGACATGAATGCACAGTTTGTCAATAAGGCATCCTTATCAAGCATATCATTTGATACCATCTACCATATTAACTGATTCCTTCCGTTTGTTCTGCATTCCAGTGCTAAGGCCTGCCAATTACTCTTGCAAACACTACATGTTATCCAAATCCCAGGGTATGACTTATCTAGCATTTTACAAGTTCATGCCTCATGCACTTTATTACTTGATACATACTTTCTTTTTCCCCCATGCTTTGTACTGTCATTCCTTAAAAACAACAGAAATTACTGTGCTGGGGCAATAAATAGTCTTGTAATGCCATAAATGCTACCAGATTAATTATGGCTTAAACATTCATGGAGTAGAGTCAACTTCATGAGATGAATGAGAAATATCCTCACACACTTCATGTTGTATGCAAAGGCAGTTGTAAAGCTAAAATTTGTATCATTAATACTTGAACTTTTCTGCAGGAGAATCTGCACTTTACATTCATTAGCAATTCTTTAACAGACTAATTGGATGACTGTGAATTAATTTTTTTTAATGAAGTAGGTTTCTGGTTTTTCATCAGTAAGCAGGAAGGCTAAGAGAAAGCTTGAGAAAATGTGCCAGATGTTAGGTTTGCTCCATTCTTTAAACCTGTTGACTTAGTGGGCCCTGTGACCAGGCATATTTAATCAATGATAACTTTTTCTGTACACATAGAATTGAGTCTGCAGTGTGATGCTATTTTCCCCCCCAATAACAAAACTCAGTCTTGGGAGAAATGAATGCTAATATAAGTAAGCCCATTGCTAAAAATGCTAATGAAGCAGTCATGCTTAATCATGGTTATATTTCCATTGAGCACGCTTGAGCAAGCAAACACAATTCTTTTGGAATTCCTGTTCAGCATTTGGAAGCTAACAGAGCTGAATTCAGAAAGCGCTCTCTCATCTACTTATAGCCCTGCTTTGTCATGAAAAGCTCTTCACTGGAAGGAAAGCAGTCTTTACAAAGAGGTTCCAAACAGCAAGCATTGAGCTTTGGAGAAATATACAAATGTGGGATCATTATAATGCTCATTGTACTTGGATGTCTCAACAGAGCTGAGGCTGTAACATGTAACACTGAAGAAGTCTCTTTGAAACTCAAATGTACTGTTTGTGTTTATGTACCAGGATCATTTGGGTTGGAAAGCTACATGACTGCTAGTTAGCAAACCCAAGGGAAGGTAAGCTTTCTGTTCACTATTCACTGAGAATACTTCTCCTACACAGACAATAGCAGGGCTTTTTTGTAGAAAAAGCCCAGAGGGAACTCATTAGCATAATAGGCCACACCCTGACACCACAGCTCATTAGCATATTAGGTCACAGCCCCCTGTTGCCAGAAGTGTGGTCATCCAGCCACACCCACCTTTTGCTTTTTATTCTGTTTACCTTGTTTGTTGTCAAAACCCAGGGCCTTTTTTTGTAGCAGGGACTCCTTTGCATGTTAGGCCACACACGCCTACTGTAGCCAATCCTAATGAGTTTCTGCTGTTGGGTGTGGCCAACTCAGGAGCCAGCCGGAACTCCATTCCTGTGCGTTCCTGCCCAAAAATAGCCCTGGATAATAGCAACAGGCTGAGTTTATGAACCACAGCACTGGGGTAATGCTTCATTACTGGATTGAGGGCAAGGGCTGCCACCATGGTGCCAGGGCTCTGCTCCTGCCCTCATCCCTGTCATCTGAGTAGGAGCAGGGCAGTTCTCCTAGGCAATTACACCAGTTGTTGAGGGGCTGGATAAGAGTTGGGTTCTTAGTCCCTTTTGATAGTCACGTAGCTGTTTCAAGTAAGCAGTTGCAGAAGACCCACATGGTTGACACAGCCTTCCCAGATAAAGAGAAATTGGTCCCCTAGCTTTTCTGCTCTTCTTATTTTCCCTTACTATTGGACTGCAAACTTGCAACAGGATTAAGTTTGTGCAGAACTGAGTTTGTAGAAAGGATGATAAAGAAGCAGCAGTGGCCACAGGGCCGGCACATACTCCAAAAAAGGGTTACTTGGAAGCAGGCTCCATTAATTTCAGCCAGAATTACTTCCAAATAAACATGTGTTAGATTACTATTAATAAAGAGTCCAACTGCTACAGGCCTGAGATCTACCCACTTGTAAAAGTCTTGCTTTACACCATTATATACCAATTTGTTTCCTTTACTGTCCGCTTTAGTCCTCAGATTACAAAATAAATGGTGATGTTGCTGATACAGACCATCATGGGATAGAATCAGGCTTTAGCTCCAGCTTTCCAAGACAATGCTAGCTCTGTCGCACATAAAGTCAATTCATAGGGTTAAGATGCCAATTAGCTAAGATTTAAATATAGGGCATAATTGTCCAGAACAGTAGTGTTTATAAAGGTCAAAAGGACTAGAGTGCTACAGATCTGAATGAATGCCACATTTGAAGTCAAGGTGGAACCTTCTTCCAGGTAAAATAGATCCCAAGAAGGTGGTGTGAGTTGAGGAGGAGGAGGAGGAGGAGATTGGATTTATAGCCTCCCCTTCACTCCCTGAAGGAGTCTCAGAGTGGCTTACAATCCCTTTCCCTTCCCCTCCCCACAACAGACACCCTGTGAGGTAGGTGGGGCTGAGCGACCTCTTTAGAGAACTGCCCTTGAGAGAACAGCTCTGAAAGAACTTGTGACTGACCCAAGGTTACACCAGCAGCTGCATGTGGAGGAGTGGGGAATCAAACTTGGTTCTCCCTGATGAGAGGCTGCACTCTTAACCACTACACCAAACTGGCTGTAGAACAGGACGACTGAGAGGCATCATGGCCTCCCAGATGTATATCCCCTCTGGACCTAGCTCTATGGTCCCTCAGGGTGAAATTTGTTTCCCTAATCCCCTCATTGTAATGGTTGGATCATAAGTCTGTAGTTAGCAATTACAAGAAATCTTAAAGCAGTGTTGCCAATGCTGATGCAAAAGAGACATTTACAGTGCTGGGTATACTTACCAAAGGCTTGTTTACATGGTCAGTTATCTTAATATCAGTTATCTTATTTCAGTTCCAGATTTGTTTACATGTTCATTGGATAACATAAAGCCCATAAACATGTCAAAAAGTTGCAAACAATAAAAGAACCCTAATTACTAACAGTCTTTTGATTCAACTGTGTTTCATTTTGGATAAATGGTTGCAAAAATGATAGATATTCATCTCAGCTCTGTAGAATTTGTAATCCAGGATAAAATGTTGGCACGGACTCAACATAATGAATTCCAAGATGCTGCAGAAATATCTTGTTTCAATTAACATCCTCCAAAATAGTCTTCATAATCTTGATACTGCAAAATACGCCCCAGCTGAAGAAACAACTGGAAAAAATGTACTAAAACCATTAACAATTTATTAACTTGTCTAATCAAAGTAAATGAAACAGAAGCAAAAACAGCGACAGACAGAACTTTACTGGCAAAGTTTTACTAAGCCGCAAATATATTGGATACCTGTCAAGATCCTCCAAAATCAGTTCAATAGCTGGGAGTCTTTACAGATTGATGTTGCCTGTGGTGTAACATAACAAAGGCAGCTTCCCACCTGCAAATTAGATCCATTTCTTCAGGTGTCAGCATCTCTTTGAAAGGTGATGTGATTTGTTAACATGCGTCTTAAGAAGTCTGTAAGTCCTAAAACCTAGAACCAGAATTAACTAAATTATTGTTTACAGAAGTACGCCACAAATGAAAGGAAGATAAAACAAGATACACCTTAGGAAGAGCTCACCTATATTACCAGAAGAGGAGGGTAATAAAATGGAATCCTCTCAGGGACATGAACCATTGAACACCCAGGCTTTTCAACAGTGGAGTATCCCCCACACACAAACACACACAATGATGGCTGATGTGTAACGTATTTTACTTTGAAACCAAAGTTGTTTCTTCAGTATTTTATGCTTTTATATTATCCATCCATTTTCAAATGTCTTTAAAAATCTAAAATGTGATTTTCTTAATAATAACCAAAGATGTGTGCTTATTTGTTGTTCCTCTAGCAGTGGGAAGAAATTTCAAGAGCAAGGGCCTTACCAGCTTCAGCCTAGCTTGCAGGAATAATGGTGGAAAACCTTCACAGCCCTGGTATCCTTCAGGTATTGGGTATCCTGTGTCAGGGCAGGGAGCTGGTTCAAGTCAGTATTTACTGTTTTCCTTCTGGTGTAGGTTTTATGTACTTATGTCAGAACCCACAGCTAACAACGAAGTACATGCATTCAGAAATTGTTATACTTTTATTGCAAAGCTATAGATGCAGTAACATAGGCACTGTTAAGAATGGCGGCAACCCATAGAGCATAATAGGATATAGGGCATTCGTATGCACCCCCCCCCCCCAAGGCATGGGCCAATTAGATACCCTCCCGTGCACGGGACAAGCTAGGAAACCGTTAGGTGGCGAAAGCTGGGAAGCAGTAGTCTCTCATGGTACATAGGAGACTTCCAGACAATACAACCTCCTCCTGCCCATCTGTAGAGATAAGCGTTTCAGCCAAGGCAGAACAGCAGAGATAGGAATGCAATAGCAATTAGTAAGACACAGAATGAACTCCCCAACCCCCATAGCAGCATAGCTGACAACTTATCACATTACCTGAATTAAGCACCCATCCCCGAGTAGTATTTGGATGGGAGACCTCCAAGGAATACCAGGGTTGTGACATGGAGGCAGGCAATGGCAAAGCCACCTCTGAATGTCTCTTGCCTTGAAAGTCATATGGGGCCACCATAAGTCAGCTGTGGCTTGACAGCACTTTCCACCACCAATATAGAACACAGGTTGAGTAGAACAACAAAATACAAGTTATATAAACACAGGGGGGAATAGATAAACATATAGTTTAAATGGAGCTGCGGTGGCTCAAGTGGTTAAGACGCTGAACTGCAGGCTGTGGAAGATCAGTAGTGCAGCAGTTTGAGACCCGGGTGCCGCATGATGGAGTGAGCTCCCGTCTCTAGTTCCAGCTCCTGCCAACCTAGCAGTTCGAAAGCAAGAAATTGCAAGTAGATAAATAGGGACCACTTCGGTGGGAAGGTAACGGCGTTCCATGCGCCTTGGTGTTTAGTCATGCCGGCCACATGACCACGGAAACGTCTTCGGACAGCGCTGGCTCTTCGGCTTTGAAACGGAGATGTGCACCGCAACCCTAGAGTCGGATTCGACTGGCTTTCGAGCAAGGGAACCTTTACCTTTACCTTTAAATGGAATGATATGAATGTTTTATGTGAAAATTATTATTTCTGTCACACACAAAGTAAACCTGTGTTCATGACTTTCAGTCTTTCCCTTGTCCTTACTGCACTTCATAAGAGTTGAACTCCAGAGCCCTGTTAAATCAAGTACCTTCAGTTGTCTCCCAAACAATTTTACAATTGTTACTCCACTCGGCTTCTTTCCTCTGCTCACCGTCACCCCCAAAGTGTGCTGCCCCTTTAACTGGATGATTCCAGATTCTCTCTCTCTTGATCAATGCTTTTTCAAATGCATTTTATGAACATTTTTAAATATAACAATCTCACCCCTCTCCACTTTTCTTGTGAAGTAGGCTGTTAGCATAGAGCTTTATAATGGTGGTGGCCACAGGGTTTGAGGAGGGAGAAGAATTTTTAAAAAGACACCTTAGAAGGCATGCCCTTTTCAGATGAAAGCAGTCTTTGTGTTAGCAATTCTACACAAAACTGTAGAATGCTAACTGTAAGAAAAACAGGAGGGTTCTGAATGTTTATTTTATTACAACAGAAAATTGTTCTCAGAACTGTTCATAGTTTGAAATCAAAGACAAAAGCTATGTTTCACTCTGTTCTGCTCTAGCAGCAGCTTGCCTTGGGGAGGCCACAATGTAGCCTATGTGGAAACACAACTTGGAAAATGGAGGATTTATTTATTTTTCTTTTGTTTAAAACATCTTTCATACACTAAACCCGAGGCAGTTCACAAGGAAGTCATAAAATAAATCTTTGTCTAATAAACATAAGACAGCACACTAAATACAATAAATGAGCCAAACTCACTGCTCCCTAAACAGGATTATTTTTGCCTGCCTCCAAAATGGATGCAAGTTTGAGGTCTGGTGGGCTTCCTTTGGAAGGAGATCTAGGTGCTGAGGTGTCATTAAACTGAAAAAGGTTTGCTTTCTGACTTCATACAGCTTGTCTGATAGGATCCAGAGCAATATCTTCCCAAGGTTTTAAAAGAAGAGCAGCAGAAATGGGCAAAGACTTCAGATATGTCAAATCCAGACCTCAAAGTGCTTTAAAAATAATTAGTAACATCACGGACTCAGAAGCTAACTGCAGCTGAATACATCATAATTTTTTTGTCCTGTCCATCATCTGGTACCAGTCGTGTTTCTCCCAAACCTGTTGATTCTGTGAGAGGTCAAAGGACAGACAGTCAGCTTTGTGGAAGAATGACAGGAGCGGACTGGGAAGTGAAGGAGCAAGCCAAGCTGAGCAGCCAGTGCTGCAGAAGCCCCTCAGCTCAGCACCACTAAGTCATCCAGTGCTTCCTCTTGCAAACTAGCAGCAGTGCAGGAGACAGTCAGTGAGCTGACACAGTTACCATCTCAATGAATGGTCTGAGCCAAGGGGCCCATTTGGCTCTGCCTGCTCCTCACCACAAGTGGGGTCCTCTAGAGCACTGGCCTACTGGGAAATTTCGGTGTAAGTTAAATAGCCAGTATGCCCATGGAGAGTGAGACGTCTAACTGCTATGTGTGTCAGAGCCTAGGTGCAAGCTCAGTCAGAGTCCAGAGTCAGAGCCAAGATTCAGTCCAGAAGGTCAGTTACCAGAGAGCAGAGTCCAGTTTAGAGCGTGGTCCAGAAAGCAAGGTTTAGCAGTCCAAAGTTGTTCACAAGGGAAGGGAGAGAGGAAGTCCAAAGTCAGTCAGGAGCTGGTCTGAGGGTCACAGGAGGAAAGTCAAATCCAGAGCGGTAGTCACAGAGTCAGGCAATTGGTAGCTTGTCACCTCCACACCAAGCAGTCTCCATTGACTGGCATTTATAGGCACCTGCTGGGAGGTAACCCTGCTTGGAAGTAACCCTGCAGCTGCTCATCATTAGCAAGCAGCTGGCCTCGGGCCAGGAGATGTACACTTTGTCTTCTCTCCTGGAGCTCCATTCTAAGCCTTTGTCTCTGGCACTCAAAGGGTGTGGGCGAAACTGGAGGGCTGGTAACGACCACCTGAGTCTCATCTCTTTGAATGGGGCTGGAAAATGCTGGTGGCTCTGCATCAGCTGTCAACTGTGAGCTCTGACAAGCCTGCAGTTTGGTGTAGTGGTTAAGTGCGCGGACTATAATCTGGGAGAACCAGGTTTGATCCCCCACTCCTCCACTTGCACCTGGCTGGGTGACCTTGGGCAAGCCATAGTTCTGTCAGAGCTGTTCTTGAAAAAGAGCAGTGTCTGTCAGAGCTCTCTCAGCCCCACCTACCTCACAGGGTGTCTGTTGTGGGGAGGGAAAGGGAAAGGAGTTTGTAAGCCACTTTGAGACACCTTTGGGTAATGAAGGGCAGGGTATACATCCAATCTCTTCTTCTCTTCTTTTTTTTAAAAAAATATTTTATTTTCAGATTTTATCCAAAAGTATATATACAAAACAAATTTTTCCATTACATACATTTAGGGGGTTAACCACACAAATTAATTTCATACCAATTAATGGCTTTTTGCCATTTCTGATTAAATTGCTCACTTGTTTTCCCCGCTAGGAACATATTTAATTTATCCATCTCGATTACTTCATAAAAATTGCTAAGTAGTACATTTCGACTCGGTAAATTATCCGATTTCCAATTCTTTGCAACAGCTATCCTAGCCATTGTAATAAAATAGATAATAATACATTTTACATTAAATTTTATTCCATCAGGCATTATATTTAACAAGAAGATTTCAGGAGTAAACGCTAAATCTATATCTGTGATCTCTTTTACCAGATGTTTAGTCATTTTCCAAAAAATTTGTATTCTTTCGCATTTCCACCAAATGTGGAAATACGTTCCTATGTTATGTTTACATCTCCAGCAAATTCCCGATACGTTTGTATAACATTTTTGTAACCTGTCTGGCGTCCA
>NW_015164262.1:213820-218695 GCF_001447785.1 Gekko japonicus
ATTCTATAACATCAATTATTGTTCTTATGTTTCGTTTTATTTGCCTTTTCGGGAGAAAGCCTGATTGATCCTGGTGGATAATTTTGGAAATTACCTTTTTAAATCTATCAGCTAATATTGCTGCGTAAATCTTGTAATCCACATTCAATAACGAGATTGGTCTATAATTTTTAATTTCACAACCTTCTATATTTGGTTTTGGAATTAGTGTAATTAAAGCCTCGTTCCATGATTGTGGAATAGTGGCGTTATTTCTTCTTCTAATTTTTGATACACTTCCACTGTTAGGCCATCTGGTCCTGGCGCCTTTTTCTTCTTTTGTTTATTGAGCGCTTCCGTGATTTCACACATTGTTATTTTTTCGTTTAACAATTTCTTCTGGTCTTCAGAAAAATTACCTAAGTTGTGTTTCTTAAGATACTCATAACATTCTCTCTTATCCTTTGGTTCTTGACTATATAAATTTGTATAGAACTTTTCCACTATTTCTTTCAGTTTCTCATTCATGTGTTCTAAATTCCCGTTTTCATTTTTTAATACAGAAATAGTTCTTTTCTCTTTTTCCTTTCTTAGTCTATAAGCTAGCCATCTCGTTGGTTTGTTTGCTGTTTCAAAATAGTATGCCTTTGCATATTCTATTTTCTTTGCTATCTCTTGCGTCAGCAACATATTCACTTGGTGTTGAATTAATTTTATTCTTATTCTTACGTCTTCTAAATTTCCATCTTTTTTAAGCTTCCCTTCTTCTATTTTTATGCGTTCTGTTAACTTTTTATATTTTTCATGTTTCTGTTTTCTCTTCCAAATATCCTGGGTTGTAAACAGCCCTCTCAGATAAGCTTTTAATGTGTCCCAGATTGTATTCAAGGTTACATCTTCTGTTCTATTTATTTTTATGAACTCTTTAACTTCTTTTTTAAGTTTCCCAAAAAAAGTTCTATCTTGTAGTAACCCCACATTCAATCTCCATCTTGTGTTTTTAACCTCAGTTTGGAGCGCTAACCACATTGGATTGTGATCGGCGAAGGTATTCGGTAGTATTTCCACTTCAATTAGATCTCTTGCCTGTTCTATATTTAACCACATCATGTCTATGCGTGACCATGATTTAAATCTTGATGAGAAGAATGTGTAATCCTTTTTCTGCGGGTTCCTTGTTCTCCAGATATCTATTAGGTTCAGTTCTTCCGCCATTTGGAGAAAAGCCTTTGGAAGCAACGTACCATGTCCTACTGTTTTCTTAACTCTTTTCCTATCATCCTTCTCATTAAGCACAGCGTTAAAGTCTCCGACCAAAATTATGTCTCCTGGACATTCTTTCACTAAGATTTCTTTTAAGCCTTTATAAAAACTTTCTTGATCTTGATTTGGTGCATAAATGTTTACAACATGGGAACTTTTACCATTATATCTAATCTGCACCACAAGAATCCTTCCATTTTTTGATTTATATTTAAGTTCCGGATTAAGATGTTCTTTTATGTAGGTTACCACTCCTCTTTTCTTTACATCATCTGAGGCCACAAACATCTTTCCTAGTTTTTTACATTCCAAATATTTGATGTGGTCTTCTTTTATATGCGTTTCTTGGAAGCATGCAATATTTGGATTTAGTTTTGTTGTTTGGTGAAAAATGTTTTTCCGTTTTTGAGGGCTATTTAGTCCGTTAACATTTACCGATAGTATTAAGAGGTTTTTAGTAGCCATCTTTCTTATCTTTCTTTGTTGAAACTATTGTCTTCAGTTGTAGTCTGGTCCTTATTTGTGATTCCGATCTGTGTCTTATTTGTCGTCTCCTTTGTTCCCTTCTTATTTCATCTTTCTCTTTTTCTGTGGTTTCTTCCTGCGCTGTAGCTCCTTCTTGTGAATCTTGATCTTTCCCCTCATCTTTTTCCTCTTCCTCCTCTTCTCTCTCTGTATTCCACCCCAATTCTTCACCTTCTTTTTCTAAGAAGTGCTCTAATTTAAAGATAGAGTCAATTCTATATCTTCTCGTTTTATATGTGAAGAGAAGCCCTTCTGGTAGCAGCCACGTGTATTGGATTTGATTTTTCCTCAGCAGTACTGTTAGAATTTCATAATCTCTACGTTTTTCTCTAACTCTCCACGGAGTTTCTTTTAGAATCTTAACTTCAGCTCCCAGAATTGTTAATTTATTGGAGTTGGCCGCGTGGATAATCTGATCCCTGGTTTCTTTCCTATGGAATTTACTCTTCTTCTCTTCTTCTTCCTTGCTGGTTTCTGCTTCTTTCCTGAGGCCCTCCTTCTACTGAGGAGTCCTCACTGTTGCTGAGTCCTGGCTGGCCCATGACAACATGATGCTACTGACTATTACCAAATGGTCCTGAGAGAGGGCATCACAAGGAGGAGGTTGCTACCCCAGCAGCATAGATTTTGAGAAGCTGAATCGCTGCCTTCAGTTTCTTGGGGGAATTTAGCTAAATGGCAGGCCTTAGCAAGAGGTGGGGTATTAGCAAGGATCCACTACCTATATTTACGGGGCTCTTTCCCTTTAGGGTTCCCTTTAGGAGAGCTCTCAATAACCAGTCCAAGGGTAAAATAGAGAATGTTTTATTGAAGGGAAATTAAGGTATTTAGCACACAAGGACTACACATGGAACATACACACATACAAGATCTATGGAAAATAAAGACAGGAGTGGGAGAGTAGGGGGGGGTGAGGCAATAGCTACCTTTCCTGAAGACATCCTTGAAGAGGGAGAGATGGCAAAACAACCAGAGCTTCACAGAGAAGAAGGACCCAGTACATGGGGGTGCATGTTGGTAGGAGCCCGAGACAACACAAACACAGCAATGGGGCTGCGCTGGGCTAGTTATACCCAAAAATGTGTCCAGTGAGCTTGCTAATGCACGGGGTCTCTCAAAAAAAAAGCATTGATGAGATTAATCTGGGATAAAGCAATGTAGTTTGGAAATACTGTTTAGGCTTCCCAGGAGTAGACAAAAGAGATTGGAGGTTCTCTTCTGGATGCAAAGTACAATTTGGGTTGGATTCCTAATTACTCCTCTGGCAGTTAAAGAACTAATGGACTGCTAATTTAAACGAATCAAAATGGAAACAATACTGCTTGATGAGCCACCTAGGTTTGGGGTGTGGGAAAGGAGCAGAGGTCGGAACTTTTCATTATGAAGGAAATGTGGGGAGGAGGGCTGAGCTGAGATTGATAAGGTTAATGACTGGAACAGAAAAGAATTAGCTTTGGGGTGATGCAAGTCCATTGTCCAGAGTGTGCAGTTGTCGGCAGGGGGGGGGGAGTCACAGCTGTTAGAACAAGATCTCATGTGCTTCCCAGGGTTGCAGCCTAGGCATGATTATGGGGTCTGCCAGTCCTGGTGTCCATCTTTGTGCCTACTTATGTCAGGATGCCTGGTATATCGACTCCTGGGGTATTCGATGGGGTCCACTGCTGGTTGAAATGACCCCTCCTGTGAGACAGGGGGTCGGCATACTGAGAAGGTTGTCTGAAGAACACAGCTAATGTAGGAAAGTATACCAAGAGATGCAGTTCAATAAATATTAGGATCCCTATGCTGTGAAGGGCTTTAAACCTGCTCCTTGAATCAGTCCCAGAAGCAGAGAGAGAAGCTGTGCAATTGACACAGCACTGGAGTTTTATGTTTTGAGTGGCTGACCCCTTACAGGAGCCTTGCTGCTGCATTTTGTACCAATTGACACTTCCAAGACATCTTCAAAGGCGGTTTTACATACAGCCCATTTCAGTTGTCCTGGTTGCAGTGGTTATATTAAAATTAATATAGGCATCAGTACATTATCACTGGATATCAAATCTTTCTTCATACAACTTTACAAAGATGTTTCAAGGTTTAAAGATTGAGGAAAACTCAGGAGGTCCTATAGGGTTGAATAAGAGTGATTCTGTACCACCTCTACTCTGTCCAGGAAAGAAAAAAAAATCCCGTGTAGCTTCCTGACCTCCCAACTATCACCTTTGGCAATTTACAAGCTTCGCAGAAGCATCCTCAAAAGGACCAGCAACAAAATGGGGAAATGTCAAGAGCATGAATAGTAGAATGGTCAATGGAGAAGTAGTCCTAAGATTGTTTCAACCAATCATCAGGGCTTGTCTGCTGAAATGAATTGGTAATAAAAAATAAATTTAAAAAAATCAGGGCTAATGGAAATGCCATTGCGACCTACAAGATAATGAAAAAGATGACATATACAATGGGACCGAAAGATGGTGTCTCTGGAGCTGTTATAAGGTAGGGATATGCAAAAGTAATCAATATTTTTTGTGAAAATATTCATCTCGCTGAAAAGCGGTATTGTCTGTTTGAGACATTTGTTCACAAAAAATGGGCATGTACTTTTCACAGTGTCTGAGTTTTCCAAATTGTTAGTTAGCATGTTATTTCGAATGCAATTTCAGATTCCAGCTAATGCTCGATAGGCTGTAAAGCTTGCTATTGTGCTATTTCTCAGCAGACTTTCCCATTCACATACCGAACCGACTATTGCTATTATGGCTAGTCTCATCCTATTGGTCATCTTCATTTCCTATTCAAGCGGCTAACCAGCTTGCCATTTTGTGCCTTGTCAGGCTATTGTGTTTCTTCCCCATTCTGTGCAATTAGCACAATTGCACATCACCATCTTGCAGATAATCACCATTTGTTCATGTGTCTGTAATAAATATTTGAGACGTTACTCCTATATTCGGAACACCAACCTGCAACTATTATTATACAGTTTTTGCTCTTCAAAAAGCATAGATTGGGGGGTTATCCCTAATACAATGCCAGCTTCCAACTCACCTAATACATTCTACCCCAACACCATTTTGTAATGTCTTAAATGTTTAAAGGAACTATATTATGAGCTATTATGTTACT
>NW_015164262.1:218725-221466 GCF_001447785.1 Gekko japonicus
TCATTACATGTTAACTCTCTTACAGTACTATTTAAACTACTATAGATAATACAGTTACAATAATTACATAGTAAAGGGGGAATGAAAAGGTTCTGTTGAATCCTGAAGAGAGATGAAGTATGTATTCATAGGAGAGATATTAAAAGATATGGGAGAGAAGAGATGAGTAGAGGTGAATTTTGTTCCAAATTATACAAGTGGGAAAGGAGATCTGTGGACTCCAGCAGTAAGGATATTAGTTGAGGAAGAATCACGTGCAGGTGGGTGGATGTCTGATTTGCAGTTCTTCCAAGAGATTAACTGAACAATGTATATGAGACAAACTTGTGTGTGTGTGGTAATTTAATATCTTGGTAATGCTTCCATTATAGTTAGGGAACAGGAGATACACCTTGCCTTTGCTAAGAACAACCTGGGGTAGCCTTTCTTTGAAAGTTGTGCAAGCACAGGAAACAAGTCTCAATAGCTGCTCACACATGTCTGGAGCTTGGACGTATCAAAATCAAGGCAGGCAGCATGGAACTGGCATGATTAGACCCAGTTTGGATAAAGTGTGTTATTCTGGAAGTAGTTTCCAGGGTGAGGATGCCAGCCACCTTCAAGGAGCCAAAACAGCTGCAACAAGCCAGAAACAACATTGCAGCTTATGCCTGAAACTGGGAGTGCCATCTTGCAGTCTTCAAAGTATAGAAACAGCCCTGGCAAGCAGAACCTCCCATGTCTAGCAGGGGATGGCAGCTTCCTGAGGGAGGGTCACAGCCTTTAGTGCCGATGATGCCCAAGGTTCAAGCAGACATAGCTTGGGGAGCAGGTGTGTCTGCAGAATGGACGGAACCCCTGTGCAAGGGAATACAAGGTAGGAGATCTGGGAGCAGAACTCCCATACAGGAGAAGCTATAACAGACAGAGATGCCTATGCTGAGGTAACCACTCCCTGAATACTCAACACACCACAAGGAACCCACACAACCAAGTTAGAAACCAACAGAAAGTTTGTGTAGGCATACGTACGTACAAGGTGGGGTGCCAAAGGCACAGATCTTCAGAAAGGGCAATGAAGTCTTTGAAGGACGAATGCCTCCCAGGCACACTGCACTTCAAAGTTGGTGACACTATATACCAGGGCAACATGTGCCACAAGGGATCCCATTGCAATAAGAAAAATAAAAGAATATGAAAACAACAGAGCTTCACAGCCTATTGAGTAAAAGAATGGCATCTTTGCCAGATATGGAAGCTACAAAATGGATAAACTACATGATAGCCATTTTTAAAAACTGGTGGAGAATGCATATTGATTTCCAACTAATCTAAAATAATCTTTAAAAGGCATTATTAAAAGCAAAATATCAAAAGTTCACCTTAGAATGAATCTCATCTGACCTTTTCAAGGCAAATATATTTTGGGGGCTAGATGTAAAAGATACATACCCAATCTGTCCCTGTGTGATATAAATGTTGAGAAAAGCTGGTAATATGTTACACTGGCCAAATATTGCTAATGAAATCCAGAAACTTGTAAAGCACTGAGATCCATGTGCAGAATTCCACTCAATCAAACAGAGGGAACCTGCTAATGGATGATATTTCTGACAGACACCAGAGCATGGTGGAGATGGACCCCTTTGAAGAAAATGATAGTGACTAACCAGATGGATTTTGAAAGCAACTAAACACAGTCTAATCTGAGCACACCCTGTTTGTTAGCTTTGGAAGCAGAGATGTATGAATTGGCCATCTTTGGGGTTTTTTCATATATTGGCACTTTGAACTTTTTCATGTTGACCATTCCCATGCTGGTGTCTCAAATTCATTTGCTTCTTTTATGTGATTTTTGTGCCGTTCAGATGTGATTGATGCAAATTCTGACAGTAACAATAGTGAAGAAAAAAGTGAACAGTTTGGGCCCAGAATGGAACATGTCAGTGTGAATGTGGCCCATTTTCCAGTTTGAGCACAAACTCACATTAAGATAGCCTGAACCTAAAAAATCTGCCTTCCTCCTACTGCATCTCATTCCTATATTATTATAGCTGCGGGCTTAGGTGGTTCTATTACTCAGTTCAGGATAGGCCGCCTACTGGGCAGTGAGACATGGAAATGATTATAAGGGCTATACTGACAAAACAATGGAACTCCTCTTCAAGCTTGGAAGAAGTACTGAGAATCCAGATAGAATGAAATCAAGACATTTATTGGTGCAAATTATAATACAAGAAGCTGGGCCACTCAAGCACACACAAGCAGTCAAAATAATATCAATACCAGCATAATAACCAACACTGAAATGCCCATTTGATAACCAAATATTCCAAGCACCTATGCACACTATGCAATATATTCAATTCAAGACAGAGAAGGCAAGGGGTCAAAGAGGAAGTCTAAGAGGAGTAAGTGGGGACACAGCTACCTATTTGTGCAAATTCCAGGTAGAGGTCCAACCATTAATACAGCAACAAACCAAAAGTCACTTCCAAAGAAAGAGTGGTAAGGTCCAAACCATGTTGTAGCTCCAAAGCATGCAGAGAATCAATGATACATGATGTGTGCCAATTGTGCAGTGTCTGTAGCTACACACAGGAGTACAGCCAGCAGGAACACACAAGATCTTCAATAGGGGATAAGATTCTGGCACCAGTTATAGAGCCAGTGTTTGAGGCACTCTTAGTTACTTCGCTGAGCTGAATCCAAATTGGATTGTTTTGAATTAGGAATCTTTTGGTGGCAATGCTGATGTGGTC
>NW_015164262.1:221498-280942 GCF_001447785.1 Gekko japonicus
AGGAATGATAGTATAGGTGAATCCTTTGTGTCTAAATATACCCTGATTAGTAGCTTGAGATGTGCTGGTTAATAGTCTGCCTGATATTGGGCGAACCTCATGTCCTGGAACTATTGTTTGATTAGGCTTGGTCCCACTTTTTTTCTGCCAGACCTTGGTGGTTTGATGCACTTGTGGCCAGAAACTCTGCTTCTTAGGCTCATGCACCTAAAGCGATCAGAAGTTGATCTCACATCCTCAAGAAAGATGAGAAAAGGGAAAAGCCAACAAAAGGGAGGCTTCATGGCAATAAGATTGGGAGCAGAGTATGACACTCTCAATAGCTATCTCAGCCAACTGCATCAAAAATAGAGAGGTCCAGGAATTTCAATGGGGTTCTGTTTTCCCTCCCTGTGAAGTGCCCGAATTCTCTGGCACTTTTCACTGTTTTCAGCAGATGTCTAATTGAATTGAAATGGGTTCACACATTGAAAATGTGCAACTGACTAGTGAATGCATGGAGAAATTCACAGGTAGTTCCCGATAACAAAACTGATTGAAATTCATAGGAGCTGTTCACTGCCCCAATAGGTGAGACCTTTAGCTGGGAGTATTTTTCACTATAAAAGGCAACCAACACCTTTCCTTTTCATGAAACATACTTGAATGAGTTATTTCATTTAAGGGTGTTTTCAAGGCAAGGAAAATAGGAGAGAGGAGGGGAGTAAGGAGTTTGTGAGCAGCGTAGGACAAAAATAGCACATATATGTGTAGTTTCTTGGATAGTTTCCAAATGACTTTAAATTTTCTCAAGGTTTAGAGGGTGGGGGAACAGAACTGTTTATGCCCTCTATTGCTATTTTATGATGTACAGAGACAGCCTCATAAAGTTTGTTGTTGCTTTGTCATGATTCATCTCTTTTTCCTGAAGTATTTGGCAACCACCAGAGGGTCTGGAGCAGAGCCATCTATGGGATTTGAAGCCTGGACTCCAGCTGTCCACACCCCCAGTGAATAAATAGTTTTTCAAAATGTTCAGATAAGATTTTACTTCTTGATGAAATACTGTATTGATAGTTTACATGAATAATTTGCCGGCTAATTATCCATGAATCACATTTTTATCCACCCTTCTCCAAGGAACTCAGGATGGTACCCCTTGTACTCTTCTCTATTTCATCTGTGAGGTGCACTAGGCTGACACAAAGCAACAGGCCAGTAAGCTTTATGGCTGAAGAAAGGTTGGAATCCAGATTTCACTGGCCATAGTATGACCCATTAACTACTATAGCACCCTGGTGGTCACAAACAGATCATAAGAGCTACCAGGATCTTCTTTCTCCAAATGGTACAAGGACCTAAATTAACTGCAGATGCAAACTTTTCAGATTAATCTCAGCCATTACGTGTTAGTACTTTTTACAAACCTGTTAATGTTTATCTTAACTACTCACAGTACATCTATTACTAGAAGAGAGCCAGTTTGGTGTAGTGGTTAAGTGTGCGGATTCTAATCTGGGAGAACTGGGTTCGATTCCCCACTCCTCCACTTGCACCTGGCTGGATAACCTCGGGCAAGCCGTAGCTCTGATAAGAGCTGTTCTTGAAAAAGAGCAGTTTCTGTCAGAGCTCTCTCAGCCCCACCTACCTCACAGGGTGTCTGTTGTGGGGAGGGGAAGGGAAAGGAGTTTGTAAGCCGCTCTGAGACACCTTTGGGCAGTGAAGGGTGGGGTATAAATCCAAACTCTTCTTCTTCTTCTTCGTCTTCTTCTTCTATGATGATGAAACAGAAGAATCCCTTATCTTGCACATGAAAGCTCATAAAATATATTATGGGGGGAGGGGAATAGGTGATAACCTGTATCAAATGTTTATCCAGTGATTGGCATGTCTCTGAGGGAATATTTGGTACTAATTACTCATGGTTTGGTCATATGATGTTTTTAATCACACAATGACTTACTGCACAATAGTATCAATCTCCTAAGAGCAATCACCATTTGCACAAAGAAACCTTCCACACGATGGCTTGGATCTAGGCTAACATTTCCACAGGGGCAAGGAATTGCAACCTGCACAGCATGACTTTCTCCCCTCCCCCTCCCATGGCAGCCTTAAATGCCCCCTGAAATTGCTGGGGAACAGGGAACAAGGATTTAAGGAGCATTTCAGACTGCTATGGAGGTAGGAAAAATTGCACTCCACTGTGGAAATCCTTGCAACCATGAATTTACTAGTCTGGATCCAAGCCAATATAATGTACTGTAAATATTTGCCCTTTCAATAAATATTTGGGTTTTTTTAAAAAACAGGACTGCCTGGGTGGAAGATGTTAACATGCATTGTCAGAGGGTCATGTGTACCTTAGATGTGAGTACATGTAAATGGGCCTATGGTAACACAACGCTTAATAGATATAGAGCTCAGACAGGAGAAGCGCTCTTACCCTCAAGATATGGAGTCTTAAAATCCTGGACAGGTTTTGCTCCCGCTCCATATTTTTCTAACATCACATACGACGGCTATAGATGGGCTTTCTCCAGAGCACGTTTTGATGCCCTACCCTCTAATCTGTTACGAGGAAGGTTTTTGCGTTGGCCTATCTCCCAAAGATGCTGCCCATGTACAAATTTTGATATAGAGTCAGTATCACATATTCTGTTACATTGTAATTTTTATGCTAGGGAGAGACAGCTGTTAATTTTCCCATTGTTGTCCAAATTTAAACCGTTGGATGTCCAGTTGAAATTTGCGGAATTGAGGATTTTAAATTTTTTGCTGGAAGACCGGAAAGAGAGGATATCTTTAGCGGTGGCAAAATTTTGCTTCCTGGCCCTTAAAAAGAGGAAGCTTGTACCTTAGATAGCAAGTTGATGACAAATTAGCATTGTGTTGCATAGTTTTAATGATATACTGTATTCGTTTTAATGTTCTTTTATATATCCATCTGAATTTTATGCATTTATAGTGTATCTTACATTATTATTCCTCTAAGTAATGTTTTATATTGCCTGGTCGCTTGACTGTATAAATAAACTTGAACTTGAAGTTTGACCCCCAACTGAGCATAAGGTAACCTGAGCATGAGAAAGAAACCTCCTTCCGGCTTCATCTCACTCCAAGTGATTATTGGCTTTGGTTTTAAACCCAGTTTAAAGTAACATACCCAAATCTGGCCAAGACTGACACAAATGGCAAGCAAGCAAGGAATCACTGACAAAGCGATGACGCTCCTAATACACTCTGGGACGAAGTACTGATATTTTGTATTACGTGAAATTAGAGCTAGTTCTATTGAGTAGAATAATCAGTACACTCTAATTATTTACTTAATTTGTACCCCATCTTTCTCCCTAGTGGGAACCCAAATCGGTTTACCTTGTTCTCCTCTCTTCCATTTTAATCTACCTTGTAAGGTAGGTTAGGCTGTGTGACTGACCCAAGGACACCCAGAAAGCTCCCATGAAAGAGTGGGGATTCAATACGGGGTCTAATCACTATGCAAGTAGTCATCATATTATCAAGTACTAAAATGTCCATCATGAGATGCAATTATTCCAAAGAGCTACTTTTTTGTTGTCAAGCACAGCTGATTTATGGCAACCCCATAGGGCTTTCATGGCAAGAGATGTTCAGAGGTGGTTTGCTTTTGCCTGCCTCTGCATCATGACCCTGCCTTTCCTCAGAGGTCTCCCATCCAAATACTAGCCAGGGTCAACCCTGCTTAGCTTCCAAGATCTCACAAGATCATGCTAGCTTGGGCTACCCAGGTCAGGGCAAAGGGCTATGTAAATAGTGAATATCTATCACTTGAGTATCAAGCAACCAAAGAGATTCATTAAGATGGTAAAACTGGGGTTATAGCTATCATCTGTAGGGGTTCCAGACTTAGTTCCCAAGGTTCAAATGTCCCAACAGTAAGTAATCCAAAATGCATAGGGTAAGATCCAGATGACATTGCTGCCGATAGGGACTTAAGTCACACTTGTTGTGTTACTGTTTTTAACAATTAATCTATGAGATGTTCTTTAACTTGTTGTTCCTCCACCCTGAGCCTTGCTGTGCAGGGGAGGAAAGGCTAAAAGTCCAATAAATAAATAAAACCACAAATGGTTTTGAGCAGATCAGAAGTCCTAGATAGCAATACAAACAGTGATCTAAACTGAGATCCAGAACAGAGGGGAAGCATGTAACATATGCCATGAATGGGGCTTTCTTGCTTACAAAACAGTGGTGTTCTTGGGTATGTAAAGGCTCAGTTTAGAACCAAATTCTTTTTCCGGCTATAGAGCTAGAGACTTGAAGGTTCCCTTTTTCCTGGGCTTGGAGGAAAGAAATAGTGATCCAGGTGATCTAATAGTGCAAAGATGACAGGGAGGGAATACTCAGGTCCTGGAAGTATTTCTAAATAAGGAAGGGAGGTCTCTGGTTAGTAACAATGGGCATTGGGAGCAATATTCATTACCTCACTGGTCTGGGATTTGTGGTGGGAAATTCCATAGTCCAAATTAGATCTTTGTGGACTAGGAACCTCTTAGTGGGAAATGTTAATGTAGAATTTAGTTCTACACCAGTTTGGTGTAGTGGTTGGTTAAGAGTGGCGGACTCTAATCTGGAGAACTGGGTTTGATTCCCCACCCCTCCACATGCAGCCAGCTGGGTGACCCTGGGTCAATCACAGTTCTCTTAGACCTGTTCTCTCAAGAGCAGTTCCCTCAGAGCTCTCTCAGCCCCATGTACCTCATAGGGTGTCTGTTGTGAGGAGAGCAAGGGAGCCGCTCTGAGGCTTCGAGTGAAGGATGGGGTATAAATCCGACTCTTCTTCTTCTTCTTCTTCTTCTTCTTCTTCTTCTTCTTCTTCTTCTTCTTCTTCTTCTTCTTCTTCTTCTTCTTCTTCTTCTTCTTCTTCTTCTTCTGTGCTAAAATGGCCAGATCCTTTATCCTATACTCTGTATTAATTACTGAGGTACCCTGATTGATGGTCTCAGGGCTTGGCAAAGGGAAAGGATTGTTTCTCTCTGTGGCTGCCATTGGGGGGTAATGAGATTATGCAAAACTATTCACAATTTTGCTTCTTCTCTGCCAGCTATTAGCTGAATTATAGATGGCCTGTCATTCATTTTCTAGGTGTCAGGTAACTGGAAGAGAAGTGTTCTCAGCAGCAAGATGTAGGAGAAAGAGAAAAGCCAATAAAATGGAGTTTTGATGGCAACAGAAACTAAAAATGGTAATTCTGATGATCCTCAGAGAAAAACAGCCTGTCAAACCCAAGTTACCATGGGTTTCTTCACTGGTGGTAATGGTGGAGATGAGGGCTAGAGATGGATGGTAGTAGAGGTATTTGTCAGTCCTCTACCCAGAGCACTCAGAGCAATATGGGTTCTTCCTGTATCGTAATGAGTTGATGGAATGCACAGTGGCAACCAGTAGCATTCTTTCAGCGAAGGGTCTCCAGTAGGATTGCAGTGTAGCACACGAGGGTGGGGCCTTGAGTAGAGAGTCCACTGATAACTAATTTTGTCTCTATAAGCTCAAAGTCATCTTTCACTATTCTAGTCTGCTTACAGAAAAACTTGAGAAGTGGCCATTACAAATAACCTTGGGCAAGTCATTGTTTTCCACACCTCAGCCACAAATAATGATATTAACAGACTATTTTAACAAATACAAATATTGTATTGTACTATTTCATCTAAAGGCTCATTCTTCAGCACAGAAGCACAAACAATAAATAACCATTTGAAAAATGCAGAAAATGGGGTAATAAAAAGATACATTTTCCAGATATAATATAAAAGTACTGACACTTCTAAGACACGTCAGAATGTTTGGATTATGTACAATTTTTCTCCTTTTTAAGAAAGCAGCTATTATGGTATCAGTACTGAGCCATCTACTAAAGTCCATTTATCATCCAACAATAACAGCATTCCTTTATCATCATGTTCTACTTGTTTAGGAATTTATTGCTACTCCACAGCTCAAAATTTTCATTCTACCATAATAAAATATGGTTTCTTTTACCTATAGAAACTGATGTCATTTACAATGCTTAATAAGAAAATTAGGAAAGACAAGAAAAGAGAGAACCGGAGAACTAGTACTGAATGAAACAAAGTGGTACGCTTGCTGAAATGATTTTCACAACAGAAAAATATGTTGTTTTCATGCATTTGATTTCAGCTTGAGGAAAATAATAGCCAGCTTGCTATAAGAGAAAAATGGCAAATAATTCCAGCTGGGATTCCATATTAGTCTGTTGCAGGGAAAGGGGGGGGGGGTTATTCCAAGAATCAAATGTTCTGCTGTCTGTTTTGGGAAATGTGAAAAAGATGAGATAGGTGGCTGGAATATCTCAGGTAAGATTCAGTAGAAAGGAAGGCAGAAGTCAGGAAAGTTCAGTGCTTTATAAGCTCAAGAAATACAGGCTGCTTGCAGTCTTATTTTTAAAAAACTCATAGCACTTTTGTTGCCTCTTGAGAGTGTGTACAAGTCTACTTTTTAATACAGAATTCACTCCGGTAATTCATTTCATAAAATATGCAATAGGCCACGACTTTGAATATCAGGGAGATTTGCAGGGCCTACAGGAGTTTGGGCTCACAAAGTAAGTCTGAAGCAACTGTCACTTATGTTGCTTTCAGATGGCATTTATGAAATTAGTACACAGCTAGTTTCTAGCTAATTCCTGGACATATGGAAAACAAGGCTCCTGTGGAACAAGCCAAGCTCTGTCAGAAACCCATAAAAAAGGGGCAGTGTTTCTCTTAAAAAAAAAAAAAAGCGGTTTCTTTCCACAGGCACAAGCTGAGTCAAGAAGTTTCCAGCACTGAAAATGTTGGTCCTTCCAGCCTATTAGTAGGACACACCCACCATACCACAGTTATCTTCTGGAGGGGGAGAATGAGAAAGACACGTAAAGCAAGAAAAGGTATAAAGGTATAAGCAAAGCAATGTTGTTCTGTGTTAAAACATGTTGTAAGCTGTTGCCACAACTCTCCTGTGTTATCATAGAACAGAATCATACAATTAAGAAGTTGGAAGGGGTCTAGAGACCATCCAGTCCAACTCCCTGCAGCAAGCAGGATGACCAGTAGCTTCCCTGACAAATAATCATCCAACTTCCATTTAGCCATGTCCAAGGTGAGAGAACCCACAACATCCCTGGGCAACTGATTCCGACACTGAACCACCCTTATTGTTAAAACATTTTCCCTAATATCCCAGTGATATCTCCCTACCCACAATTTAAACCCATTATTACAAGTCCTGTCCTCTACTACCAACTGAAACAGCTCCCACCCACCAGTTTGGTGTAGTGGACTCTAATCTGGGAGAACCGGGTTTGATTCCCCACTCCTCCATTTGCAGCTGCTGGATGACCTTGGGCAAGCCATAGTTCTGTCAGAGCTGTCCTTGAAAGAGCAGTTCTCTCAGAGCTCTCTCAGCCCCACCTACCCCACAAGGTGTCTATTGTAGGTAGGGTAAGGGAAAGGAGTTTGTAAGCCACTCTGAGAAGGGTGGGGTATAAATTCTCTCTTCTTCTAAATGACAGCCCTTCAAATACTTAAAAAGAGTAATCCCTCTTCAGCCTCCTCTTCTCCGCACATTTAATTACTATAACTAATAATGATATATTGTAGTAATTGTCCTTGGTTTGGGTCTCTATTCTTGATCAATTGGTCCAGGACTGTATACTTTATTTCTATATCAACCCCTTTCAAGAATCTCCTTTTGGAAATCGACAATAGTGGCATTTGGTTGCCAGTTACTTCTCAGTGAGTACTAGCTTCTAAGAGTGCAAGGAATGGATAGATTCACTTTCCAAAACAATCAAAGAATTCTTTTTGGAATATGGAGTGTGTTACTAAACTCACCACAAAGGCTGCTAGTAGTACTGTGGGAAGACTAGCTCATGCACACAATATTTGAAAAATCTACAGTTCTGTTCCACAGAAAATTTCAGTTTCCTACTGACTGACAAATGCGACTGACAAGTGTTTGCATCACCTAGAAACTTAATAGCAATGATTATTTGCTTCCCAAAATACTTAAACTCACTGATTCAGCACCTCACTGTTTAGAATACAATTGATAAATGAACTATAGGACTGCTCTGATTTGTAGATTGTGTGACTACCCAGTTAACTCAAAAGGCCTAATATCTCATTTTGTAATGTAAAACTATAATAGTATTAATTTGTTTTTCTCAGGTGAAAGGGAAATTCTTTTCATTTTCCTTCTGTGGTTTGCAAGCAGTCTTTATTTCCCTTTAGAGGTGGGGCGTGTGACTTGCCTAAATCCATTGGTATGGAGAATTTTGAATCTAGGTTTTCAAGGTCCACTGCTAAAAGCTAATAATAAAGTTGGTAATATTTTCCCCCTTCTTCTTTGACTGACATCTCCTCCTTCTCGCCACACCATCTTTTAAAAAAGATATTACGTCAAAGGTCCAATCAGTGACACGTACTGACTGGAGAGGAGAGGGTCCCGGTAAGGGGCATTATACTCATATTCATCAATGAGCTTAGAATTATGTGTATGTATTTGCCATCAAGTTGCGACTGACTTATGGCAACACCAGCAAGGGGCTTTCAAGGCCAGTGAGAAGCAGAGGTGATTTGCCATTGCCTTCCTCTGCAGGGTCTTCCTTGGTGGTCCCACATCCTAATACCATCACAGCTTAGCTTCTAAGATCTGACAAGATTGGGCTATTCCATATCCCAAACCTAGAATTGAAATTTCACAAAAAACATTTGCATTACGGGACTCAAAACATCATATTCAACAATGTTTTCATTACTGCAATGATCTGCCCTGTTTTGAAGAATGTAGTGCCTTCATTTCTTTTTTTGCCTGTCCCCAGAAGCCAGCTACCCAAAGAACTCTCTTCCTCCTCACTTTATATTCTTCCATTGCAGGAAAGAAGCAACATGAGGAGACGGGAAAGAGGCTAGAGAAGGGGGCAAATAGAGGTGAGAAGACAAAATCCATTCATTTACTGGTTTCATTATAACTGTCCCCAGCGTCTGGCCACTCTATAAATAGGACAAACCAGACCTAGTAATTTTGTTTCACTCATGTGGTTTCTTACAAGCTGCAACACAAAATGCTGGGTTTTTCCCCCCATGGAAAGGGATTCTTATCTCCTCTTAGGAAATGAAAACATGGACAAATTTGCTTTTCCAGGGTGCTGAAACCCACAGAAATGTGAACGGTACTCACATAAATAATATTGCACATTTATTTCCACCGTCTCTATTTACTTTTACTTACCACTGTCGGTAGCATAAAATGGACTGTTCCTAGCTGCCACAAATGAGCCTTTTATTAAAGGCCAGGGCTGAAATAACTCTGTAACAATCCCTCCTATCAATAGACAAGTAAGCTTTGACAAGTATGACTTTGTCATACTTAGGGGAGGCTGCCTCATAACCTCATGTTTGGGCCAGATGTTTTGTGTTAGAATGGGTGATTTAAGAATAAACACCACTTTCTGCCTGCCGAATCCATGCATTTGATCCAGCCTGGCAGACAATACACAGAAGGAGCAATGGTATGTAGCCTGCTCAGGAAAATTAAAACTGTTAATGCATGAAGCGCCTTCTTTGTCCTTTCGTGAAAGTGAAAGTTTCCTGTTTTGACTAGCCCTAGTAACCCATAGCTACGTCCAGCACTCTGTGTGCCCTGGCCTCAGTGGCACAAGGAGACAGTGGTACCACACATGGCTTCAAGAGACATTCATGATAGATGCATGTTAAACCCCCTGCTTATTACTGATAACACATGAATAATAGCACATGTGAGCTAGACACCTATAGTATGCTTCTCTCAAGCACATAGATATACATTGATCTTTCCAGACAGGAACTTTTACATTTGTCATATTAACACTTCTAGAAGCATCTGTGATAATCCACCTTAGGCAATGAGTTCAACTGTGGTCATTCATTTAAGTGCAAATACCTAAAACTTAAAATCAACACATTCTTGTAGACCGGCACATGAGAGGGAAGTAGTAGTAGCTGTATCAAAATATGCCATTTGGATGTTCTAGATGACATTGTGCAGAAGTCCCCCCATCGGTTCAAACACTTTTCGGTTGCATCTGCAATGTTGTTATCTTTGAAGAAAACAATTGACAAATCTGATGTCACGAAGATCTACACAGTCATCCATTAGGCTATAGGAAAGATCCATATGTAAACACAGAGTTTCATCTTTATCCTCGGGCAAATCTTTCTGTTTGGGAAGGAGATCAGCCTTGTGATCCTCAGGGGGTGCTCCTGTCCCTGATGTTATTTAACTTCTATATGCGCCCCCTCGCCCAGCTGGCTAGGAGTTTTAGGCTTGGGTTTCATCAATATGCTGATGATACCCAGCTATATCTGCTACTGAATGGCTGGCCAGCCAAAATCTGTCTGAGGGATCGGAGGCCATGGTGGGAAGGTTAAAAAAGATCAGACTGAGACTAAATCCAATGAAGTCAGAGGCTCTGTAGCTGGGGGGTGGGCCCTCAGGATTGGAGTCTAGGCTTCCAGCTCTGGATGGGGCCCCATTGACCGACACCATCTGTCAAGAGTCTGGGAGTGACTTTGGATGCCTCCTTATCAATGGAGGCCCAAGTCACGCACATTACTTGGCTGGCATTTTTTCATCTTCACCAAGCCCAACAACTAGCTCCTTTCTTGTCGTGTCCTGACCTAGCCACAGTTATCCATGCAATGGTCACCTCCAGATTAGACTACTGTGACTCGCTCCATGTTGGCGTACCCTTGAGACTGACCCAGAAAATCCAGCTGATCCAGAATGTGGTGGCACGAGTCCTGACAGGAACGTCATGGATGGCACATATACAACCAGTGCTGCGCCAGCTACACTGGCTTCCAGTGAAGTACTGAGTCAGGCTCAAGGTTCTGGTATTTACCTTTAAGGCCTTAAGTGGTCTGGGACCAATGTATCTACAGGAACATCTTTTCCAGTAAGTCCCCAGGAGAGCTTTACGCTCTTCAGTAACAACTTGCTGGTGATCTCTGGCCCCAGGGATGTCCAGCTGTCCTCCCTGCCAAATGACATCAGGGCCCTGCAGGATCTTATGCAATTCCACAAGGTCTTTAAGGCAGAGATGTTCCACCAGGCTTTTGGTTGAGGGAAGCAACGGTTACCTATTGGCTGGCACCCTTCCTTTCCTCCCCCCCCCCATGCTCTGAGTTCCCTTTTGCCCACCCAGAAAAAGGGACTGGTGGTCCGAAACTGAGATAATAATACTAGAAGAATTGCCATCTTGAATCTTTTATTTACACTGGAATTTTTACTTAGTTATATATGAAGTGTAATGTTTGTATTTTAATGTTTTGTATGTTATGACTTTGTGCCCTGTACATCACCCAGAGCCCAGCATAAACTGGGATAGGGTGATTAATTAATTAATTAATTAATAATAAACCTAACCTTTTTAATATAACGCATGCTACCAATGTAATTCTAAAACGTTAAACCCTTCTAAATCCAACAAATCCACTGGGGTTTAGAAAGGTGTAGTTCTCTGGACTAAAGCCCTTCATAGGCTTGGATGCTCGTATCTGTGAGACCACCTTTCCCCCTGTGCTCCACCGTGACAGCTTTGCTCATCAGAGCAGGGTCTTCTGCAGGTGCCAACCTGCAAATGGGCAAAATCAAGAACTGCCCTTATACAAGCCTTCCCTGCTGTGGTCCCCACCTTATGGAATGGCCTGCCCAAGGAAGTCAGGAGGCTCCCACTCTCCTGGCTTTCTGCAAACAATGCAGACCTATGTTAGGCAAGAGGGCTTTTCAATGCAGACAATAGAGTTGCACTTTACTAAATGTTTCACAGAGTTACTTGGATAAATTACTAGGGACCAGTGTTCCCTCTAAGCTGAGTTAGTGTGAGCTAGCTCACAGTTTTTCAGCCTCCGGCTCACACATTTTTTGTCTTAGCTCAGGAAGGATGGCTCCAGAGCAAGCTAATTTATGCACTAGCCATATTGCTCGCTCGCAACTCTAATGCCAGTAGCTCACAAAGTAGAATTTTTGCTCACAAGACCCCACAGCTTAACGGGAACATTGCTAGGGACTGTGGTCTATATTACTGGGATATAAGACCAATGCAGCACACAAGAAGTTAAAAGGGGGGGATCTGTGCTAGGAATCAACATGAAAGGGACTAAGAATAAAACTGCTTGTATAATAATTCCCTTTTACAAGACCCTGGTGTAGCCCGTTTGCAACACTGAATACAGTATTGCTGGAGAAGAAGAAAAGTTTCTCGCTGCTTTTCTTCCATGTAAAATTCTATAGACATCTGTTAAAGCACCAGGGTGTGTGGAATGGTGTAGTATAGCCAGATATCATGAAATCTCGGAAGCTAAGCAGGGTTGGCACTTGGATGGGGAACACCAAGGAAGACTTTGCAGCCTCCATTTTTCCACTTGCCTTGAAAACCCTGTGGGGTCGCCATAAGTTGGCTGTGACTTGATGGTACTTTACACACACACACATATCAAGGCACCCCTCAGAAGCCCTTCTTCTGAACCCGCTCCATGACTTTAGCTTTGCCTCACAGGGCAGTCATTTCAACATCATACTGATTGCCCCTTTTTGCTCTTTAATATCCTTTTCTGAATGAAAAAAGTGTTGAAAAGAGGGAGAGAAATTAAGAGCCATAAAAGTTGTCTTATCTTGCTGCAACACCCTAAATACTGCTTTGAAAGATCTGGCTGAGCTGAGTGTAAGGAAAGGAAGAAAGAAAGGCTAGACTGTTAGAGAAAATCACCTGCAGACTGGCAATTACTGTAGCAGCCATGAGCATGCTGGCTTATGGGCTTAGCATGATCTGTTAGGCAGGTTTGCTTCCTGTGACAGCAGCCATGAAATTAAAAGACGCCTGCTCCTTGGGAGGAAAGCGATGGTGAACCTAAACAGCATGATAAAAAGTAGAGACATCACCCTGCCAACAAAAGTTCTCATGGTCAAAGCAGTGGTATTCCCAGTAGTCATGTATGGCTGCGAGAGTTGGACTATAAGGAAGGCCGAGCGCCAAAGAATAGACTCTTTTGAACTATGGTGCTGGAGAAGACTCTTGAGAGTCCCTTGGACTGCAAGAACATCAAATTAGTCAATCCTAAAAGAAATCAACCCTGACTGTTCCCTGGAAGGCCAGATAATGAAACTGAAGCTCAAATACTTTGGCCACCAAATGAGAAGGGAGCACTCACTGGAGAAGACCCTGATGCTGGGAAAGATTGAAGGTCAAAGAAGATGGGGACGGCAAAGGATGAGATGGTTAGACAGTGTCATAGATGCAACGAACATGAAATTGAGCCAACTTCAGAGGACGGCGGAAAACAGGAGGGCCTGGCGAGATCTTGTCCATGGGGTCGCAAAGAGTCGGACTCGACTGTGCGACTGAACAACAACAACCCATAGAAGAATGCCTTTTGCTATGCTCAGACTTCCCTGTGGCCCTAGTGGCTGCAGTGGGAACTGTACTAAAATAAATGAAATGACATTTGGCTGGATGCAGCATAACAGTGACTTCAAGGGCCCTACAGCTAACCTGGACTCCCCAAATTTTGTCATCATCCTCCTCCCAGTTCCCCTCTGTTGGCAGCCCTGTTGATTGTCTCCCACTCTGATTATGAAGATACATTTTGAAACAGGACAATGTACGAGATGTCTGTTGGAGGTCCATTTAGTACATGTTCATTATTATTCATGTGTGCTTCTTGAGAGAATCCTGTTGAAACTGCATTTAGTACATGTGAGTTTAACTCTATCCCGGAATTGTTTTTTCTCATTTTGCAATACTGTCCTAAGGATTTTCTTCTGTGGGCTTCCCTGTGGCACATGACTGGCCACTGTTCAAAACAAGATGCTGGACCATTGGTGTAATTCAGCATGGCGACTCTGATGTCCTTACAGCTTTCCTGTCAATGATGGAGATCGGCAGGGAATCCTAGGGGTGCTAACAGGCCTGGGGAAAAATAATGCCCTGTCCCTTTAGTAGGGGCTTAATGTGTGGAAATGGGCTGCTGAAGCTTCTCATGGCATGGAGGGATCATATCACCTGGTCAATAACATCTCATTAATTCTGTCTACTAAAGGTAGAGTTTGAAGTCATACATTCAAAGGCACTACTCTTACAAACTTTTCAATAACCCTTTGGTCCCTCAAATTCTTAGTACCTTGTCTAATTTAAGGGAATATTTCAGATTATTTTTAAAGTGCAGCACTGAAATTTACCCTTTATCCATGAATCAAATTTAAGCCACTCAAAACACCTAGAATGGCTTGCCTTGGGTTTTTCAGAGAAACTCCTAGCACTAGCATACAAAGCAGCATGTGGTTGGAATTAGCATGGGAATTAATTTATTCTTACACATAAATTAAAGAAGGGTGAAAAAAGATACTTTGTTTTCATCTGCATTTGCCCCTGATTTGCTGCTCTTGTACTGCAGAAGGAACATGAAAGTGAAAAGATACATATCAAGGCTAATTAATGTAATCCTTTGTTTGTCCTGGTAGAGTAGCTATAAGGACTGGCGCTTGGATAATATTTAAAAACTGCTGAGTATTGGACTTCCTTTGCCTGGGTTAACCTAATATTAACAATCTAAGGACAGTTGGTCTTAATTTACAGTTGATAAATCAGGAAGATGAACCCCACTGAACATAACCAGGAAACAAAGAATCCATATATTAAGAACTAGGCCATACTATATCAAATAGCACTACAATTCAGCTTAGGAGCACAGATGTGGTGTAACACAAAGAAAAACATATGGCAATCAAGATGCTGGGGAAGTTCTTCTCCACTGTGCATAGCCATCCAATCAAAATTTGGCTTCCCAAATGTGGTCTTTTGTCTCATATTCAGTGGTATGCCCAGATCATCCATAAAACTCACTGGATGGCCTTGGACACATTTCTTCAGGCAATCTTGCTTAGACAAGGCACCAGTGGTTGGCTTTGGTGGGAAGGTCCCAGCGACACTGCAACCCCATGACCTGCACGGCTGTTATTCACTGCCATTGCCACTAGCTTGCCCGTCCACTCCCTCGGGTAAGTTCATTCAGCTCTTGCCTCTCCCACTGCTTTCCCCAGAGGCAAGCAAGCAGGAGGGGACATCCATGTGCTCACTTGTTCACCCTTCAGTTAACTGAGTGAATGAGTGAAGAAGCAACCTCATCAGCCCCCTGCCCTCTCCTGTGTGGCTTAATTCTCACTGGAAGAAGAAGAGCTGGTTTTTAACCGTACTTGCAAGCAAAGCTCTTCTCCTCACAACAGGCACCTAGAGAAGTAGGTAGGAGTGAGAGTGCTCTGAGAGAACTGTTCTCCAGGTTAGAGTCCACCAGTCTTAGCCACTATACCATGCTGACTCTCACCTAGGGTTCCCAAGTACTTACCGTGATCCGGCGGGGGAAACATGCTCCCCGGCTGGACCATTCCTCCTTGTTACACACCATGCCATCGCCAGGAAGTGACGCTGGGCGACGCTCTGTCAATGGGACTGAAAACTCAATGGTACCATCAAGTTTCCAGCCCCATTGCCAGAGCATCGCTGGTGTCACTTCCTGGTGACAGCATGGTGCGGCGCGTCTGTTGTCCCCGCAGGAATGATCCTGCGAGGACTTCTGTGTCCCCCGCCGAATCGCGGTAAGTACTTGGGAAGCCTGCTCTCACCACTGCTTAATGAGAGAAAGCAAGTGAATGTGGTGGCTGTTGCTGTTCATCCTTCTCACCATTGCCACCTACTTGATTGTTCAAACTCCATTTGTCAGGGTCAGCAAGGGGGTGGCAGCTCTGGTGGCAGCACAAAAGAAGAGCTAAGACTGCTAGTAGAGAGAGCCTACCTGAGGGGAAGGGCTCATTGAGAACACCTTGCCTGAAGCCCCTCCAAAAACTGAAGCCAGTCCTGGTCCTGCTAGGTTTTGTGAGTCTAAAATGAGATAAGGATATTTTGCACTTTGAGAAATTTGGTCAAAGAAGAGGGCACAAGCTAGTTAAAATTAAGCACTATTAAGCCCCACTGATAGAGTGGCCAGCACCAGGATGGGAAATTCCAGGAGATTTGGGGGTGGACCCTAGGGAGGGGAGGGTCCTCAGTTTGGTATAATGCCATAAAGTCCACTCTTCAAAGGCCACCAACACAGAAGCAGAGCACCTGCCAAGGCAAGGCAAGGCGATGCTAAGCAGAGTGACACCTGTCTGTTGAAATCAATGGTCCTGGAAGGGTGTAAACCTGGTTAGGTCCTGGCCTTAACTATGCTGAGAGGAGTCAGATCCTCCTCCTGCAAGCCTCATCTATCTGATCCCAGCACAATGGAAGGAGAACCAGTACATGCAAATTCACTGCCACTGAAAGGTTTCTCGATGAACAATTCATTCCAATTTAACAGGTGCAAAACAAGAAAAAGGTGCCAAAAACATGGGGGGAAATCAAGCAGACAGAATCAAAAAGAATCACAAACCACAGAGTGAAAGCTCTTTCCCTTTTATTTCCCCTCAGAGCTCCTGCAGTTTTGTATGAGTGAATACATGACAGCCAGTCTTCTAAGATATGACAGGTACCTATGTACTGAATGAAATATCTACTTCAAAAATGAACAGGAAGAGGATGAATAACTTCCCGAGAGTCCAACAGTGTTCGCCCTTTAACAATATTTTGAAACATTAACCGTGCCATCCTATGCAGAGTTATTCCCTTCTAAGTCAACTGACGTCAGTGGGCTTGGAAGGGTGTAACTCTGTTTAGGATTGTACTGTAAGTTTCAAAATATACAGTTGATGACTGTGGAGGGCCAGTGCCTTAACCATGGTTCATGGATCAGGAATGGGCTATGAAATCGTGCATGGGTGCCCCCAGGCCCTTCTCCTAAGTCTCCCCTCCATCAGGCAGCATCAGCACTCAGCAAGGCGGGGCAGATGCCAAAGTCTGAGGGCTTCCTGGGAGGCCCACCTTCTGCAAAATAATTGCATTGGAAGTCCAGTGGCACCTTAGAGACTAATAACTGTTATTTGCCATTGCAATCTGCAGTAGATGGCAGAGATTGGGTTTCAGATTGCTGTAGACAAAGGCCATAAAAGCGAGAGATAATAAAACAATTAAACTCCATAGCAACAACTAACTCCAAGCCTTGACTCTCCCCCCCCCTTTCCCATAAGATTTCCCAGTATGATTTTCCTTCACATATTTATAGGAATGCAAGTCTCTGACGCTAGTACAATTGGGAACAGTAACAAGTTAGAATGGCAGAAATATTAACAATGAAAAGTGACACCCAACTTTTATCATCAAGAGTGGTGGAAATTATTTCTCAGGTGTAAATGTCTTAGGAATCGACACTATGAATCAGAATGTGAATGATGAGGGAACAAAAGTGTCTTGGAATATTTCTGTGGAATTTTAAATTTACAGCAATTAACAAATTGAAAAGTACGCATACGGAGAGTGATTTCAGCTTTTGTTGTTCAGTCGCACAGTCGAGTCCGACTCTTTGCGACCCCATGGACCATCTCCCGCCAGGCTCTCCTGTCTTCCGCCATCCTCTGAAGTTGGCTCAATTTCATGTTCGTTGCATCGATGACACTGTCTAACCATCTCATCCTTTGCCGTCCCCGTCTTCTTTGACCTTCAATCTTTCCCAGCATCAGGGTCTTCTCCAGTGAGTGCTCCCTTCTCATTTGGTGGCCAAAGTATTTGAGCTTCAGTTTCATTATCTGGCCTTCCAGGGAACAGTCAGGGTTGATTTCTTTGAGGATTGACTGATTTGTTCTTCTTGCAGTCCAAGGGACTCTCAAGAGTCTTCTCCAGCACCATAGTTCAAAAGAATCTATTCTTCGGCGCTCGGCCTTCCTTATAGTCCAACTCTCGCAGCCATACATGACTACTGGGAATACCATTGCTTGGACCATGCAGACTTTTGTTGGCAGGGTGATGTCTCTACTTTTTATCATGCTGTTTAGGTTCGCCATCGCTTTCCTCCCAAGGAGCAGGCGTCTTTTAATTTCATGGCTGCAGTCACAGTCTGCGGTGATCTGGGATCCCAGGAACGTGAAGTCTGTCACTACTTCCACAGCTTCCCCTTCTATTTGCCAAGGAGTGATGGGGCCGGATGCCATGATCTTAGTTTTTTTGATGTTGAGCTTCAAGCCCACTTTTGCGCTCTCCTCTTTTACCCTGAGCAAGAGGCTCTTGAGGTCCTCTTCACTTTCTGCCATCAGAGTGGTATCGTCTGCATATCTGAGGTTGTTGATCTTTTCCCCAGCAATCTTAATTCCCGCTTGTGATTCATCCAGGCCAGCATTTCGCATGATGTACTCTGCATATATATTAAATAAGCAAGGTGACAGTATACATCCTTGTCGTACTCCTTTTCCTATGCTGAACCAATCAGTTGTTCCGTATCCGGTTCTAACTGTCGCTTCTTGGCCCTTATACAGGTTTCTCAAGAGACATGTGAGGTGGTCTGGTACTCCCATCTCTTTAAGGCCCTGCCATAGTTTGTTGTGATCCACACAGTCAAAAGCTTTAGCATAGTCAATGAAGCAGAAGTAGATATTTTTCTGGTACTCTCTTGCTTTCTCCATAATCCAGCGAATGTTGGCAATTTGATCTCTAGTTCCTCTACCTCTTCGAAACCCAGCTTGTACTTCTGGTAGTTCTCTATCCACGTACTGTTGAAGCCTAGCTTGTAGGATCTTGAGCATGACCTTGCTAGCGTGTGATATGAGTGCAATTGTGCGATAGTTTGAACATTCCTTGGCATTGCCCTTCTTTGGGATTGGAATGTATACTGATCTTTTCCAATCCTGTGGCCACTGTTGCGTTTTCCAAATTTGCTGGCAAATGGAGTGCAGAACTTTAACAGCATCATCTTCTAAGACTTTGAATAGCTCAGCTGGAATACCATCACCTCCACTAGCTTTGTTGTTAGTAATGCTTTCTAAGGCCCATTTAACTTCACATTCCAGGATGTCTGGCTCAAGGTCAGTGATTATACCGTCGTGTTTGTCAAGGACATTGAGGTCTTTCTTGTATAGTTCTTCTGTGTATTCTTGCCATCTTTTCCTAATCTCTTCTGCTTCTGTTAGGTCCCTACCGTTTTTGTCCTTTATCATGGCCAGCTTTGCATGGAACGCTCCCTTGATTTCTCCAATTTTCTTGAAGAGATCTCTAGTCCTTCCCATTCTATTGTTTTCTTCTATTACTTTGCACTGTTCATTCAGGAAGGCCTCCTTATCTCTCCTTGCTGTTCTCTGGAAATCTGCGTTCAGTTGGGTAAATCTTTCCTTTTCGCCTTTGCCTTTCGCTTTCCTTCTTTCCTCTGCTATTTGTAAAGCCTCATCAGAAAGCCACTTTGCTTTCTTACATTTCTTTTTCTTTGGGATGGTGGTGATTGCTGCCTCCTGTACGATGTCACGAACCTCTGTCCATAGTTCTTCAGGCACTCTATCTATCAAATCCAGACCCTTGAATCTATTCTTCACCTCTACTGTATATTCATCAGGGATGCGATCTAGGTCAAACCTGAATGGCCTCGTGGTTTTCCCAATTTTCTTCAGTTTAAGTCTGAATTTTGCAATGAGTAGCTCATGATCTGAACCACAGTCAGCTCCAGGTCTTGTTTTTACTGACTGGATAGAGCTTCTCCATCTTTGACTGCAAATTATATAGTCAATCTGATTTCGGTGTTGCCCATCTGGTGATGTCCATGTGTAGAGTCGCCTCTTAGGTTGTTGGAAAAGGGTGTTCGCTATGACCAGTGTGTTCTCTTGACAAAACTCTGTTAACCTTTGCCCTGCTTCATTTTGCTTTCCAAGGCCAAACTTGTCTGTTATTCCAGTTACCTTTTGACTTCCTACTTTAGCATTCCAGTCCCCTATGATGATGAGGACATCATTTTTTGGTGTTAGTTCTAGGAGGTGTTGTAGGTCTTCATAGAACCGGTCCACTTCAGCCTCTTCTGCATCAGTGGTTGGGGCATACACTTGAATTACTGTGATGTTGAATGGTTTGCCTTGGAATCGGACAGAAATCATTCTGTCATTTTTGAGATTGTATCCCAGTACTGCCTTTTGCACTCTCTTGTTGACTATAAAGGCCACACCATTTTTTCTACGAGATTCCTGGCCACAGTAGTAGATATAATGGTCTTCTGAGTTAAATTCGCCCATTCCTGTCCACTTTAGTTCACTGATTCCTAGGATATCGATGTTCAGTCTTGCCATCTCATTTTTGACCACGTCAAGCTTACCTTGATTCATAGATCTTACATTCCAGGTTCCTATGCAGTATTGTTCTTTGCAGCATCGGACTTTCCTTTCACCATCAGACACATCCACAACTGAGCGTCCTTTCGGCTTTGGCCCAGCCGCTTCACTCTTTCTGGGGTTACTTGTACTTGCCCTCTGCTCTTCCTCAGTAGCATATTGGACACCTTCCGACCTGAGGGGCTCATCTTCCGGCGTCATATCTTTTAGCCTTTTGATACTGTCCATGGGGTTTTCTTGGCAAAAATACTGGAGTGGGTTGCCATTTCCTTCTCCAGGTGGATCACGCTTGGTCTGAGTTCTCTGCTGTGGCCTGTCCGTCTTGGGTGGCCCTTCACGGCATAGCCCACAGCTTCATTGAACTGCGCAAGCCCCCTCGCCACGACAAGGCAGTGATCCATGAGGGGGGATTTCAGCTAAGCATACCTTTATTTAGTCAGGAACAAGACATTGGGGCCGGCTCGCAGGCCGGTTTATATTCCCTCAGAACCCACCACCAAAACACACACACCCACTTCCCGATAGGCTATTTACAGTAACCGAGAGACCTATTGGCCTCACGGTTTGGGACCTAGCCCACTGATAGGGCTGGCTAGGATCCTTCTGGCCCATTGTCTTTAGGAGCGAAGCTTCAGGTTTGATCCCTGGGCAAGTCCGGACAAGGCCGGCCCTGCCAGGGCTGGATACACTACACCAATGATGGGACCCACCCAACTTAGGAAACAATATGAGGTGCTAACTGCACAGTGTAGTAATACAATGAACCAGAAAGCCAAGCAGTTAACACTTACACATCCATAGGGTGATAATTTTCTGTGCTGCTTTCATGTCTACACAAGGATACCACTGCCAGACTAAAATGGGGGATTTAAAAATGCAACAAGGGGCTGATCCTCATCTGACCCGTAGCACGGGGAATGAGTCACTCCTCAAGTGCCAAGATGACCATCCACCCACAGCTTTCAACATTTGAACATGTGGGGGGACAGTGCTTCATCCTGTCCACTGGGGATCCAATCAGGATCATGCCCTCCCAGCATTTTTAATGGCCGTTTTTAGGTTTTAAATGGTGGCAGTGTCCTCGTGACAGACACGAGGACACAGTCATGTCTAGTTTGGCCTTATGGTAAAGGCAATGGTGATACAAAACTTAACAATGGTGAGTGTTATCAGGGAAAGTCATACTAGAAAGAAGAGAGACTGGGAGCAGAACTGTAAGCCTGCAGCCTACTTTCATTCACTTATAACTAGCTTAAAGACATATCACATTATCTATGGAGCGGCAGTTAGAAACACTGTGGCCCTGGTCACATGGGAGGATTTGCCCTGTGAAATGGACGGTTTGAGGGCACATCAAATGGGCGCGATCATACCGCAACATCTAGGAAGCGTCACGCACCCGTCCCCGATCCGTCCCTTCGGCCCAAAAACGCGCATTGAAAACGTACCGGCAACAGAGCACTACCTTCCGGATGATGTGCAGCAACTCCAGGCATCTGATCGGGGAAGCGCTGGTAGTCCGTTGCAGCCAGTGCTGTTCCCCATCCCACGCACGCGCACTAACGCGCAACGTCTGTTTTGCCGCGCTACGTCTGATCGCCTGCCGAAGGTCGGAGCACAGAGTCACGAGGGCGTGTCGGATCATGCTACCACGGTTCTTTTTGCTTCGGCTCCAATTTGCCTCCCTTCAGCGGCGCAGTATCCCGCTCGTGTGACTGGGACCATTCTTTATCATTTGCTACATGCCAGCTGTACACCACATGAGGCAAATATGACATTTCTAATATGACCAGAAACTAACGTGCAATACAATGTAAAATATGAAAATGCAGTTTAATATTATTTGGTTTGTTTCCTTTGCATTAATTTGATCCTTGTGGACTAGGTGGTTTTGTGTTCCTATCCTATCTCTAATCTTCTATACCGTCTCTTCTGGCCCTGACTAATTTTGTCTATAGATGTACTTTGCAAGTTGAATGTATTGTATTTTACAGGTTGTATGTGTTTTAATACTTTTCCAGACATGTGTGAAAGTGTCTGGTCTCACATTTGTTATTTCATATATTGAATTTAACACAAATTAAATTCCCAATTGATTTTTTTTTGCTTGTTGATCCCATCTCATCAGTACCACAGGACATGTTCAGATCATATATCAGTATCTCCTTGGATTCCCCACCCCTCCTTCTTCTACTTGGAAATATGTGTTTTTTAAAAAATATTTCATCATTGTGTCTGTGTTTTATATTGAAACCTATTGACTTTAAACATTTAACACTGATTCCACTAAGCTAAAAATATGTATACAGGATGAAGAAATGCAACAGAACAGTACAGAGCTGAGACAGGGATACAGTTCTGGTTGCCAGACTACTGCCAGCAACCCCAAAAGATAAATTGGGGGCAGGGCCTGGCACACTGATGCCACTTTTGGTAAATATGCACTACATGCTACAGAGTTTGCAAAAACATTGTGATTTTACCATAGAGCCTTCAAAAGTCTCTATAGAGCATCCACAACATCACTTCCGGATTTTACTGGCATCAATGTACCAGCATCACACCAGCACATGCTCCATTCCCTACCCCCATGTCTTCCCACAGGTGCCTGAGATCCTGACGGGCAAAGAAACAGGATGCCAGAAAGTCTCCCACTACAGCAGGAAACCTGATATCCCTACTATAATGTACAATGCTTATTTTATTATACTGTGAGTTTGTAGTCATTTAAGCATGATCCAGTTACCTGAAAGCCTAAAGAAAAATCAGTCATAAGTACAGAAATTTTTTAAAAGGATGAATCAAAGCACTTAAGAAAACATGTGTCTTTCAGCAACTGAATATGTCATTTGTTCTATAGTAGCTGTAAAATGTTTTAAGAATGATGCTACAGAGAAGAAGAGGAAGAGGAGGAGGAGATTGGATTTATACCCCGCCCTTCACTACCTGAAGGAGTCTCAGAGCAGCTTACAATCCCTTTTCCTTCCCCTCCCCACAACAGACACCCTGTGACTGTGAGGTAGGTGGGGCTGAGAGAGAACAGCTCTGAAAGAACTTATGACTGACCCAAGGTCACACCAGCAGCTGCATGAGCAATGGGTTGAATTCAAACTAGCTTTTCTTATGGTCTGTGCGCCCAACCACATGCGACCTGGATCCATGCCCCTCCTGGCTCATTAAAGCGGGACATGAGGGGCTACGAGGCGCACTGCGGGAGATAATCAACATGTCCCTCTTGGAGGGACAGTTCCCGAGTGCGCTTAAGGAGACGATGGTCCGCCCTCTCCTGAAAAAGCCATCTCTGGACCCGGCCGAATTGGCCAACTATCGACCAGTGTCCAATTTGCCCTATTTGGGCAAACTAATTGAGAGGGCGGTGGCGCTACAGCTACAGAGTTTTCTGGAGGATGCTTCAGTCTTAGATCCCTTCCAGTCCGGTTTCCGCCCTGGTCATGGGACTGAGACGGCCTTGGTCGCCCTGACTGACGATCTCCGACGGCATCTGGATTGAGGTGGTGTGGCGGCATTGCTGTTGTTAGATCTGTCGGCCGCATTCGATACGGTTGACTATCAGCTGCTGACCCACCGCCTCGCCGACATGGGGATTCAGGGGCTTGCCCTTCAATGGTTTGCCTCTTTCCTTCAAGGTCGGGGACAAAGGGTGGCCATTGGGGCACCCCACACTCAGAGAGCAGTACTGACCTCGATGTTATTTAACATCTATATGCGCCCCCTTGCCCAGATTGCCCGGAGTGATGGGCTTGGGTGTCATCAGTATGCAGATGACACCCAGCTCTATCTGATGCTGGATGGCCGGTCGGGCTCGAGCCCTGATGACCTTCATCGGGCGTTAGAAGCTGTGGCTGGTTGGCTCCAGCTGAGCCGATTGAAACTAAACCCGGCGAAGACGGGGGTCCTGGGTCTGAGTTGGGACGGTACAGGGTTGGGGCTCCCTCTCCTGGCCTTTGACGGGGTGCCTTTGGTGCCGGTGTCTCGGGTTAGGAGTTTGGGGGTGCTTCTGGACTCCTAATTAACAATGGAGGCCCAGGTAGCGGCCACTGTCAAGTCAGCCTTTTACCATCTTCGGCTGGCACAGCAGCTGGTCCCCTATCTTGACCGAGATGACCTGGCCACAGTGATCCATGCGACGGTCACCTCAAGGCTAGACTACTGCAACGCTCTCTACATGGGGTGCCTTTGTCGCAAATCCGGAAGCTGCAGCTAGTGCAGAATGCTGCAGCCAGGCTGCTGATGGGTCTCTCTAGGAGGGACCACATTCAGCCTTTGCTGAAAGCGCTGCACTGGCTGCCGATAGCGTACCGGATTCGCTTCAAAGTGCTGGTTCTTACATATAAAGCCCTATATGGCCTGGGTCCAGCCTACCTGAGGGACCGCCTTTCCCCACATGTTCCCCCAAGAGCACTACGGTTGGGGGCCCAAAATTTGTTGGACATCCCGGGCCCCAAGGATGCTAAATCAGCTGTGGCTGGGGCCAGGGCTTTTTCGGTGGCGGCTCCTACCTGGTGGAATGAGCTCCCGGGGGAGATCCGGGACCTGCGGGACCTTATGCAGTTCTGCAGGGCCTGCAAGACGGAGCTCTTCCACCAGGCTTTTGAGTAGGAGCCGCCGCCCCACTATACCATCACCGCCATTGCACCTAGAGGACGTTTGCGAGGCCCTGAGGAAGAACTTGGGAATGGTCAGAAGATTCTGGAGAAGAACTGAGCTGAGCCATCTTGGACTTATGTTTAATAATTGATTGAGCACCACTGTTTTAATGTTGGATGTTTTTACTATGTATCATATGTTTTAATTATGGCTCGTTTTTTTCCTTGCCTCTGTGAGCCGCCCTGAGCTCATTGGGGTATAAATGCGAAAAATAAATAAGTAAGTAAGTAAATAAATAAATAAATAAATAAATGGTGAAAAAGGAAGAAGGGATCCCACTTGACCATCCAAAAAAGCTATGCTGGCGATCATGGGATCTGTATGGGCAAAAGCCATGTGGGACAGGAACTGTTGTAAAGGGGGGAATTGGGTGTGATTGAATGAAAAATCTGGCTGGATCCAACTGAGTGTTTGATTGATGGAAACACTTTGGATATATCTACATTCCTTAACAAAACTAGTTAGGTGCAACACTGGGGTGCTTTACTGGGAGTAAACTTCATTGGGGATTAATCCTGAATAGAGCTGCCCAGGAGTGCTCCTTTAAACCAGGTATAAATCCATGGGAAATTACTGTCGTTTAACTTCAGCATTTAAGTAAAGCTTGCATATACTGGTCTTCCATTCATTCATGGCAGTAACACTTCTTGCCATGTAAATAGTTTAGGACTGTGAACTTTTAAAGGTCTTTCAGATTTTTTTTCCAGTGCAGTTCAAATATGGCAACTCTCATTGATACAAATGCCAGACAACTTGCCCTGAGCTGCACAAGGAAGTACAGCATAAGGAAGTAAAGTTGTTGTTGTTTTAACTTGTAAGACAACAAAATATTTAATGAGCACATTAAGACATTTCATGTTCTTTCAAGGTGCTCAACTTGGAAGTAAAATCCATTGAGCAGGTCCGCTGTATTTTTATTTGAGCCTAGCACATAATTCCAAGTAAGATTTCTATTTGTATCTGTTTGTCATCAACTCTGTAATTAATCCAAAATTATGCTAGTCAATAAATAAACAGCAGGGATGTTGAGCACCATTTTCAGAGTTCAAACCGTATACCTTGTTAAATGTTTCATGGGCCATTTATATAACTCACATGACTTAAATTTATTCCTTTATACATTTTGTTCCTTACAAACTTAATTTGTCTCCCCCCAAAAAAAACAACATTCTCTGCTGAAATGCTGTGTCTGTTGATTTCACTGAGGCAGCCCAGTAAATAAATGACCTGCTTTCTGACTAGGTTCATATACCTTCACAAGATGCAACCATGACTTTGACATTCCACTAGCGCTTCCTTGTAGGGTGGTACAAAGAAGCACAAACATGTGGTGGGAGCTCATACACTAATGGGTAGTTTGCTTTAACTTCTCAAATACTAGAGGGTGCCAATAGAAATGTTGGCTGATAAATAGAAAATAGAAAAGGAAGGCTTTCAGAGTGAACGGTAACATGAATAAATGGGCAAATCAGGTCAAAAGATAAACAAGATCTCCCACTTTCTCTTCTCAGGTATGTTGGTCGTTCCTTCTGCAGATGCCAATTCAAATCATTTATGGATTCAAAAAATTTCCATGAATGTTCTCCCTTATTTTTAAATTTTACTGCTTTTCTGGGTTCACAACCAGGCCAAAGGAACATTTCAAAGAATAAACGCTTCTGTGGATTGTAAATCACACCAGAGATGGAAGAAAACTTGCCCTCCAAAGAACTCCAAATAGAGTTTGTGTTGTTGTTGTTCAGTCGCACAGTCGAGTCCGACTCTTCGCGACCCCATGGACCAGCTCCCGCCAGGCCCTCCTATCTTCCGCTGTCCTCTGAAGTTGGCTCAATTTCATGTTCGTTGCGTCGATGACACTGTCCAACCATCTCATCCTTTGCCGTCCCCGTCTTCTTTGACCTTCAAGCTTTCCCAGCATCAGGGTCTTCTCCAGTGAGTGCTCCCTTCTCATTTGGTGGCCAAAGTATTTGAGCTTCAGTTTCATTATCTGGCCTTCCAGGGAACAGTCAGGGTTGATTTCTTTGAGGATTGACTGATTTGATCTCCTTGCAGTCCAAGGGACTCTCAAGAGTCTCCTCCAGCACCATAGTTCAAAAGAATCTATTCTTCGGCGCTCGGCCTTCCTTATAGTCCAACTCTCACAGCCATACATGACTACTGGGAATACCATTGCTTTGACCATGCGGACTTTTGTTGGCAGGGTGATGTCTCTACTTTTTATCATGCTGTTTAGGTTCGCCATCGCTTTCCTCCCAAGGAGCAGGCGTCTTTTAATTTCATGGCTGCTGTCACAGTCTGCGGTGATCTGGGATCCCAGGAACGTGAAGTCTGTCACTACTTCCACAGCTTCCCCTTCTATTTGCCAAGGAGTGATGGGGCCGGATGCCATGATCTTAGTTTTTTTGATGTTGAGCTTCAAGCCCACTTTTGCGCTCTCCTCTTTTACTCTGAGCAAGAGGCTCTTTAGATCCTCTTCACTTTCAGCCATTAGAGTGGTATCATCTGCATATCTGAGGTTGTTGATCTTTTCCCCAGCAATCTTAATTCCCGCTTGTGATTCATCCAGGCCAGCATTTCGCATGATGTACTCTGCATATATATTAAATAAGCAAGGCGACAATATACATCCTTGTCGTACTCCTTTTCCTATGCTGAACCAATCAGTTGTTCCATATCCGGTTCTAACTGTCGCTTCTTGGCCCTTATACAGGTTTCTCAAGAGACATGTGAGGTGGTCTGGTACTCCCATCTCTTTAAGGACCTGCCATAGTTTGTTGTGATCCACACAGTCAAAAGCTTTAGCATAGTCAATGAAGCAGAAGTAGATATTTTTCTGGTACTCTCTTGCTTTCTCCATAATCCAGCGAATGTTGGCAATATGATCTCTCGTTCCTCTACCTCTTCGAAACCCAGCTTGTACTTCTGGTAGTTCTCTATCCACGTACTGTTGAAGCCTAGCTTGTAGGATCTTGAGCATGACCTTGCTAGCGTGTGATATGAGTGCAATTGTGCGATAGTTTGAACATTCCTTGGCATTGCCCTTCTTTGGGATTGGAATGTATACTGACCTTTTCCAATCCTGTGGCCACTGTTGCGTTTTCCAAATTTGCTGGCAAATGGAGTGCAGAACTTTAACAGCATCATCTTCTAAGACTTTGAATAGCTCAGCTGGAATACCATCACCTCCACTAGCTTTGTTGTTAGCAATGCTTTCTAAGGCCCATTTAACTTCACATTCCAGGATGTCTGGCTCAAGGTCAGTGATTATACCGTCGTGTTTGTCAAGGACATTGAGGTCTTTCTTGTATAGTTCTTCTGTGTATTCTTGCCATCTTTTCCTAATCTCTTCTGCTTCTGTTAGGTCCCTACCGTTTTTGTCCTTTATCATGGCCAGCTTTGCATGGAACGCTCCCTTGATTTCTCCAATTTTCTTGAAGAGATCTCTAGTCCTTCCCATTCTATTGTTTTCTTCTATTACTTTGCACTGTTCATTCAGGAAGGCCTCCTTATCTCTCCTTGCTGTTCTCTGGAAATCTGCGTTCAGTTGGGTAAATCTTTCCTTTTCGCCTTTGCCTTTCGCTTTCCTTCTTTCCTCTGCTATTTGTAAAGCCTCATCAGAAAGCCACTTTGCTTTCTTACATTTCTTTTTCTTTGGGATGGTGGTGATTGCTGCCTCCTGTACGATGTCACGAACCTCTGTCCATAGTTCTTCAGGCACTCTATCTATCAAATCCAGACCCTTGAATCTATTCTTCACCTCTACTGTATATTCATCAGGGATGCGATCTAGGTCAAACCTGAATGGCCTCGTGGTTTTCCCAATTTTCTTCAGTTTAAGTCTGAATTTTGCAATGAGTAGCTCATGATCTGAACCACAGTCAGCTCCAGGTCTTGTTTTTACTGACTGGATAGAGCTTCTCCATCTTTGACTGCAAATTATATAGTCAATCTGATTTCGGTGTTGCCCATCTGGTGATGTCCATGTGTAGAGTCGCCTCTTAGGTTGTTGGAAAAGGGTGTTCGCTATGACCAGTGTGTTCTCTTGACAAAACTCTGTTAACCTTTGCCCTGCTTCATTTTGCTTTCCAAGGCCAAACTTGTCTGTTATTCCAGTTACCTTTTGACTTCCTACTTTAGCATTCCAGTCCCCTATGATGATGAGGACATCATTTTTTGGTGTTAGTTCTAGGAGGTGTTGTAGGTCTTCATAGAACCGGTCCACTTCAGCCTCTTCTGCATCAGTGGTTGGGGCATAGACTTGGATTACTGTGATGTTGAATGGTTTGCCTTGGAATCGGACAGAAATCATTCTGTCATTTTTGAGATTGTATCCCAGTACTGCCTTTTGCACTCTCTTGTTGACTATAAAGGCCACACCATTTTTTCTACGAGATTCCTGGCCACAGTAGTAGATATAATGGTCTTCTGAGTTAAATTCGCCCATTCCTGTCCACTTTAGTTCACTGATTCCTAGGATATCGATGTTCAGTCTTGCCATCTCATTTTTGACCACGTCAAGCTTACCTTGATTCATAGATCTTACATTCCAGGTTCCTATGTAGTATTGTTCTTTGCAGCATTGGACTTTCCTTTCACCATCAGACACATCCACAACTGAGCGTCCTTTCGGCTTTGGCCCAGCCGCTTCACTCTTTCTGGGGTTACTTGTACTTGTCCTCTGCTCTTCCTCAGTAGCATATTGGACACCTTCCGACCTGAGGGGCTCATCTTCCGGCGTCATATCTTTTAGCCTTTTGATACTGTCCATGGGGTTTTCTTGGCAAAAATACTGGAGTGGGTTGCCATTTCCTTCTCCAGGTGGATCACGCTTGGTCTGAGTTCTCTGCTGTGGCCTGTCCGTCTTGGGTGGCCCTTCACGGCATAGCCCACAGCTTCATCGAACCACTCAAGCCCCCTCGCCACGACAAGGCAGTGATCCATGAGGGGATGGAAGAAAACTTGCCCTCCAAAGAACTCCAAATAGAGTTTGTAGGTAATCTTAAGACAGTTTTGCATTTTTGCTCAGTGACTGCCCTTTTCTCCTCTCTTTTTGACTGACACTCCCCACAATGCAAAGGGGAGTTACAGGCATCATAGTTAAAGGCTTCCATATACCATGCCAGTATAGAATATCCTGATCACTTTTTGCTAATGTGAGACAAAGAAGGCATTTCATAGCCATGGTATCTCTCACATTGGTGAGCACCACATGAGAAAGGAGGGAATTGCATGTAAAATTATCATTATTTAAGTATCCCAAAAGAATTTCAAGACTTTGTTCCTGAGCCACTGCAAAGTGGTGCAATTAATGGTAACAAGCAGATTAGCAAGCAAAGAAATGAGAAAGAGCAGTTTTTATTATCTGGGTTGGATCCTAGAAATGAGTTTCCAGTGGACCTGATAGTCTTTGCTATGGATCATACCTCCTCTTCACCAAAAATCTCCATTTGAGCAAGATGAATGGTTTTCAGTGGGGCCCTTGCACAAGTAGTAGTTTTAGCAGAAGAGGAAGTGTGCTCTGTGGCAGACACTATCTAGCATGCACAGAACTTGTTCCTAGGATCTCAGCCACAGTGCTTTTCAATAGTAAGTACAGACCCTTTTTAATACCTCACATCAGAAGCTGGGGTAGCCACCAGAAAGCTCATCCAAACTGTTCTAAAGTGTTGGCAATATCATCCAGATTATGTGGACAGAGCAGCTATCTACATCTCTTTGGTAAAACTAGGAGTCTCTCTATACTTCTGTAGAGAACATGCTCCAATCCCCTGCTTAAACCCATGGCCCTTTATCCTATTGCAACAGTTCAAATTGTACAAAGCTCATCCATCCATAGCTCACTTCAGAACATTTCTAAATAACACTGTCAATTTTTCAGTAGGTTTCATTCATGATCCCATGGCTTCAGTTAGTTTCAGGCGCACTAGTCTAGCTAGGGACCAGATGTATGCCAAAAGGAGGCTTTGATATCCTCATCAAAGAATCAAGGATAGCACCTTTCAGCTATTCAGGAATTTAATTTAATTTAATCCCCCTGCTGCCCTTGACCATCCAGTCTGCATAATTGTGGATTGCTGAATGAGTTTGCGTCCCCTCCATTGTTATAGGCACACACAGCTGGATGATCTTCAAAGGCTATAAATGGCAAAGTGTTAAAAGTACCGTTCTAAAACAACTATTCTAGTCTTTTCAGTGACAGGCTTCCTGAGCCATATTCCTTGGCAGCTGGAGGCAATTGTGGCTGATTTCACACTAGATCTGCCTCGATGTTGCGCCACCGTTTGCCCCGATACTATTGGTCGATTTCACACCCGAAGCCGCAGGGCTGCATTTGACCCGCGGCTTCACCTGATTTCCTCCGCAGTTTCGTGATCCTCAAAAAACAGGATCACAAAACTGTGGGGGAAATCGGGCGAAGCCACAAGTCAAAATGCAGCCCCGCAGCTTCGGGTGTGAAATTGACCAATAGTATCAGGGCAAACGGCGGCGCAACATCGAGGCAGCTCTAGTGCGAAATCAGCCTGTGTCTTACTTCTCTCAAGCTGCCACAGATTGGACTTTGCAGGGAATCAGCTTGACATCCTTTTGCTTTGGGAAGGGAGAATCAGCCTGACATCCTAAAGGTTTTGTTTTTGCTAGGGCACAAATCTTGCAGAACCCTCAATATATGTCTTTGGTCAGCCATGCTTGCACTGGCCAAGCATGAAGAAAAGGCTGTAGATACTGAAATAGGTCATCAAAGAGCCCATAACAAATCTCCTCTTTTGCAAACGCTCTGCTCGAACTGCATAAAAATAATTTGTTTTCCCCCCTAGAACCCATCAAGCCCTTCTAGCTCTGTTTACAGGCAAAGTCAGCTGCATCCTCCCCCCCCCCAATTGTGACTCCCGTTAATGATACAACTATTGCAATGGGGATTACGATAGCCAGAGGATAAAATCTTGGGTCTTGTTTCCAGCTAGCAAGAGCATTTTATTGACTTCTCTACATCACTTGAAGTTATGTTTTGAATGATAATCGATACAGTTAGGACAAGAGTTAGAAATCCAATCTCAGCAAACATAATGAGCTGAGAGTAGAAGAATATTCTTGTTCACATGCTTCAGGCTGTTGAAATGCTCACTGGATTCCTCTGCCTTAGAGGTATGGATACCTGAATATGAAATACACATTTGCCCATCAAGTATATTTGACATATCTATCAACTGCTGTTCGCTCCTATTCTGTTTTAAAACACAGGTGAACAGATACAAGACTTAAATTAGGCACCATGCATGTATGTTTTAAAAGAGAAATGCACTAAAAATGGATGTCCATTATCTCTTGACTAAAACCCCTTATTTTTTTCAGCAATTCATATCTGAAACCAGAAAGTCCTATGAGAATCAAGCCTTATCCTTTTAATTGAATTTGCTGAACTAGAAGTCATTAATTTGTTTGATCATATAAACAAGAGGTTCAACCCAAAAAAAAAAATTTAATCCACTACACAGATGTTACATTAGCTTAACATTATAACTGTTGTGAATGATCATTGAATTTATCTGGTGTAAATTTAAGTTTTGTGCAGAAAAAGGATGAAAAGCCAAGTTAAAATGAAATGCATTTCATTTCATCCCAACTTTTAACACTTTAACACAAACTAACCTTTATTAGTTTGAGTTCAATGACCATTCACAAGATTTACATGTTACAATTATTTTGCTTCATTTATATGCCTGTTAACTGAGGTTTCACTGCATGCAGCCAAAGCCTTTTGAAGCATCTGCTACAATGAATCTGTTAGTCTTCACCATGCCACAAGACTCCTTTTTATTTTGCTGCAACAGAGAGCTATTCTCCCTGGAATTTGTCACCAGGCCCGTAGCTATGGACTGGTGGGGCCTCTCGAGGTCTGGGCCCCTGACTTCCTGCCAAGGCCCCCTGACTTCCCAGCCAGCCCAGGTCTCCTGACTCTCAGGGTCACCTGGAGGACTCCCCACCACTGCCCCTTCCCCAAGTGTGCATTTTCCAGCCAGAGCTGGAATGGCTGCAGCCTCAACAAGAACAGTGGCCTGAAAAACAGCTTCCCTTGCCCTGTCCCCTTCCCCAAGTGGCTCCGGGAGCTTCAGCTCACCTCTCCCCCCTCACTCCATGCTGGACCGGGAGAATTGCCCTAGGAGTGGCTTTCAGAGTGCATCAGCACTCACTCACCCCCTCACCCTGTTGCTGCACATCCTGCTGGCCCTCCACTGCTTGGCATGCAGAACGTCCCAGGTTCTTCTCTCTGCTGGGTTTGCCCTTCGCCTTTTAAAATGGACCCAGGTTCAATACCCAGAACCTCCTAGGAACTGTAGTTCCATAAGGGGAGACTAGGGCTTTGGAACAGGGCATGCGCCGCAGTCCGCACCCTTATCAAACTACAAACCCCAAGATTCTTGAAGAAGAAAGGGTTCTGAAGGGCTGTGGCTCAGTGGAAGAGCCTCTGCTAAGCGCGCCCTTCCCTCCATCCCCCTTTCCCGGCAGCAGACATCCACCTTGGTGCGTGTGAGTTGCAGGGAAGGGGCTGCCCGCTTGCGGGGGTGTGCAGAGCGCCCTTGACTTATTTAAAGGCCCCCTGAATTTTTTTTAAAAAATCCTGGCTATAGGCCTGTTTGTAACCCATATTATTTGTATCTAGCCTTGTTATGTTGGTTTCTGTTATGCTATAACAAGCGTAGAAGGGAAACAGTTTATAAGAGCTGACAGAGGAAACATAACTGTAAGAAATCTTGTGTGGTGCATATTTTTAGCCCATTGTTACATCTTCTGCCTTGTGATCTTGGAGATGCCATTCAAAGGGAAGAAAAAGCTCACCGACCTCTTTGCCAAATATCGTGGAACATCTTGATCACTCCAGGTTCCAGCAAGTGGCTACAAACTAGATGATATAGGAAGCAAGGTTAAGGAGGCCTACTCAGAAATAAGTCTCATGTTATTTAATAGTGCTTCCTCCCAGACATGGATTGTAGCCACAGGCTAATCTGTGCTTTGGTTTTAATCTTTAACAGATCCTGTAGATCTTCAGATTACAGCTCTGTTAACCTTCTGATCGTGGTTTTTGTACTGATTGTGGGAAAGACCGCAGGAGGCGCGGGCGGATGCCGCCTTCGGCCTCAACCGACACTCTCCCCCACGAGGAGGAGGCAGCCTGCGGGGGGAACGGGAAGGCGCACGAAGCGGGCGGCACACCGGGGCACCTGTGCGAAAGCCACCGCTCACCCCAGGATGACAGCGAGAGTCTCGGCCGGGGACTAAGAGCCGCCAGCCCGGCGTTCTGGCCTTTGCGACCCGAGGCGCGGAGAGGCAGCTGCGGCCGGGAGAGGCTAAAATTTGGTTCAGAATATTGTTTTCCCCTGTTTTCCTCCTCTAAAAACTAGGTGCGTCTTATGGTCAGGTGCGTCTTATGGAGCGAAAAATACAGTATTTAATAGTGCTTCCTCCCAGACATGGATTGTAGCCATAGGCTAATCTGTGCTTTGGTTTTAATCTTTAACAGATCCTGTAGATCTTCAGATTACAGCTCTGTTAACCTTATGATCGTGGTTTTTGTACTGATTTGTGGGAATCACCAATACCTGGGAAATGATCCTCAAAAGCTTTTCCTCTCTTCTAAGCCCTACTGATTTTGATGGCACATTACAGGCTAAGGAATTCCACCCCAATCATGATATTAAATAAATGGAGCATGTATTTCATTTCAGAATATCATAAAGGAAGTTCTATTTGTGATCTTGCGGCATGGATTACAATAGCCGAAGGATTTCATATTCCCTGTCCAGCTAAAGTCCTAGGTTAATAGTCAGCATTAGACTCACATGAGTGACCACAGACTTGCTGTTAGTGAATGGAACATTGCTGAGAAATAGCCTGTTTGGTTCTAGCTCCATAAAGATAGCCTTTAAGTATCATGGGCTAGGAAGCTGAGCTGATCTGGTACATCTGGCATGGAATGGTTGACTGAGGGAGCAGTTGAAAGGTTCCATATGTCTTGTTGCAAGGAAACACTTTTGTGGTTTCCCCCAACATTCAAAAACCACTGTATGATATGTAAGATTCATAGCAGTCTTTCTCCACCACTGGAGCATACATTATCATGGTATGTTCTGTGTACAAATCTAGCAGTGAAAGCATCATGGACGCCTGTTGAATGATACCTGTAGCAGTTGGTAGCCAATGCAACTCATCACAGTTCACCTGCATGAGTTGCATGGCACTGTCTCATATTTTGAGAAATATCAACGTACTGTAGAATCATAGAATCACAGAGTTGGAAGGGGCCATACAGGCCATCTAGCCCAACCCCTTGCTCAATGCCAGATCAGCCTAGAGTATCCATGACAAGTGTTTGTACAGATGCTGCTTAAAGACTGCCAGTGAGGGGGAGCTCACCACCTCCCTAGGCAGCTGATTCCACTGTTGCATAACTCTGACTGTAAAAAGGGTTTTCCTAATATCCAGCTGGTATCTACAGGTTTTCCCTAATATCCAGCCGGTACCTACCAGCCCTTCATTTAAACCCATTATTGCGAGTCCTATCCTCTGCTGCCAAAGGAACAGTTCTCCTGCCCTCCTCTAAGTGACAGCCCTAAAAATACTTCAAGAGAGCAATCCTGTTCCCCCCTGCCAATCTCCTCTTCTTCATACTGAACATCCCCAAGTACCTCAGCGTTCCCTCATAGGGTTTGGTCTCCAGGCCCTTGATCATCCTTGTTGCTATCTTCTGCACATGACCAACTGCCTGGTCCTTTTTTAACATGAACATGCTGGGGATTGAACCTGGGGCCTTCTGCATGCCAAGCAGATCTTCTACCAGTGAGCCCCAACATGAGGTTCATTAATCCAAGACTGCATTAGCCTTTTTTGCTGCCACATCACACTGGCTGCTCATATTTAACTTTCGGTCCACCCTTACCCCAAAAACTTGTTCACACACACTGCTACTCAGAAGTGTATCCCCCATCCAGTATGCATGTTGCTCATTTTTGTTACCCAGATGTAGAACGGTAAGGTAATTTTTCCAAAAGAGATATTCTATTCCCTCAGTTAATGAAAATATTCATAATATTCTCTGCAAAACAGCAAGATGATCCTGTCTACTTCCTGCCCTAACTATTCTCCCTCGCCTTTAAATGAATCACCCTGCTCTACTACCATTGTATGTATCCTTGCCCATAACGTCTGCTCCTTTAACTGTATTATCCTTACTTTTACTTTTTTGATGGACTCTGACCATTCTTTCTTGCTCCCTCCAACCAAATACTTACTCCCAGGCCTTCATTAGCAGGGTCTCTACTTCTGTCTTCAGATCTTTCTTCCAAATCCATTTCTTTCCCTTAGGCAGTTGGTTTAGTCCTGTAACTCTGCAGTACCCACCTGTAAAAAAAATAATGAAACCTGAGGACATATAAATGTATTTGCTCATATTCATGTCTCTCCCTACCTCCCTTTGTCCTCTCTCGGCTCCTAAAAATAAATACATCTAAATTTAGATTGTAAGCTTTGGGCAGGAACTCATTGTTGTTTATTTTACTCTGGAAAGCATCATGTGCAGTGATAGAACAGTAATAGTCTGTTGTAACAGGATTTGTCCATTTCTCCTTGATATTAAAAAGAATAATTAAAGGTTTTAATTGGATAACATAGATTATAAAAGCTTCTGAACCACTGAGTCTTGCAGCCGATCGACAGCATACATTTATAAGAAGAATAACAAAAACAATTCCAGAGATGGCGTAGTGGTTAGAGTGCTGGATCTGGTTCTGTGAGACTCAGGTTTGAATCCCCACTCGCTGGTGAAAGCTTGCTGAGTGACCTTGGACCAGTTACATACTCTCAGCCTAATCTAATTTACGGGGTAATTGTGAGGATAAAATGGAAGAGAAGAGGATGATATAAGCCACTCTGGGTTATACATAATCATGATTAAGAATGGTGCAGAATCCTAAATAAGAGGCTGTTGGAGACTGGGTTTTTAGTGTCCATGCCCCTTCCCCATCCAGTTAGGACTAGATTCTAACTACAGCAATAATTCCCAGTGTGGTGCTCCTCAATGTTCCTTGGTGCCCATTTGCTTCTTCACGAAGGCATATCTTTCCCGGAGCAAAGAGTAAATCCTGGTTTGATCCCACTTCACTGGAGTAGACATGATTCAGCAGAAGTTAGGAGGCATCACCTTTGTGTCTGAAGGAGCACCCATTCCAAAACAGCTGCTTCCGTTGTAGGAAGATGTTTGGCTTGCAACCACACAACATTTTGTGATTGGCCAAAGCCTCACAGCAGACATTTGTGAGTGCCCCCTGTGGAAGCCATTTTGTGGCAATGCCCACAGTTCATTCTTAAAATTCCACACCTGCCCACAGGTTTAACAAGACCGGGGTCCCCTGCCCTAAGAAGTACAGTCCCGAGCCTATTTGAATCTATAGGGAAGTCAAGTAGAATGCTGTAGAAGTGATGATGCCAGGAGCCACGGCAAATGTAGTTGCACTTATTCTTAGCATCTCTGTATATGGTTCCCATTAGCACTGTGCATATTTCAGCTGTGTCCAGGAGTGCTGGTATCCGTGGTCACTTTGTTCCTTAAGCTTCCAAGTCTTGCCCATGACCTCAGGGACCGTCTAGTGTGAGTCCTTTCCTGAGTCTCTCCCCTCAATATTAGTAAGTAGGGGAAAGGGGAGAGAAAGCTCACATTGGGTGCTGTGTGCGAGCACAATATGCTTTGGATACAATTCTGTAGAAATTATGGGTTTTCCAAAATATGTTGCCCATAAGTAATCATAAAGGATATGTACAATTTTCATTCAGATTTTATTCATCAATGGAAGTGTGGTATCTGCAGCTAGTGCAAAAGGGACACACTATTATAGCCAGACAGGGCCAATCGGGGGGGGGGGGCGTGTTAGAAGAGCCATTTGGCCTGTGCCTCAAATTGTTAATTTTTTTGGCATTTGAGAAATTTCTCAACTTGTTTCATGAGCATCACATGTCATCATTTTTTAATTGTTATTATAGCCAAGGGCCTCAACAGCTGAAAGTGGCTTGGACCTCATTTAGTCTTAAATCTATTAAATATAGTCTTAAAATCTATTAACAGCAGGGAATCTATGTATTCTAGGAGTTTAAGAAGCTATCCTATCTGAATGCATAGTTGATGGTGCGTGATATGGTTTAATGACAAGAGGATGATTAGGACTCGAGAGATTTGCCCGAGCAAGGTAATCTGATATTCACTTTTTATCTGCTGCATGATAATTTTTCTGACTCTGATTCTGTCATGAAAGCCTTAAAAAGACACCTGGAGTGCAAAGGTTTAGGTCTAATAGCTTTGGAAAATCTCACCCAGCAGGCAAGGATAATAGGTTAATTTTTATTTGCATTTAATACCTTGATGCAAGTAGAGTGAAAATTTGTGCTTTTCTGCGACAAAACATTGTACAGTAAAAAAAAAACCCTTTTCATAGCTGGAAGAATGCTATAAGGAACCCTACTGCTGTGTTCTTTGATGGGATTTTTAGTGGCTTAATTAAAACTTGGCTTCCTAAAGACAACTTTGCCTTTCCAGGCAACAGGACTGCATATCAGAGAGAAGCCACATACGTGACAGTGCTCCAGAAGGTTTTTACATCTTGTTTAAGAGGAAGGAGTGGGGACCCTGTTTTGTTTTGTTTTTAATATAACATAGCCAGGCATCACTCATCAGAGGTAGAGCAATACCAGTGTATTTTTAATCAGCTGCTGTTTGGGCTACCAACAGTAATATCTCCAAAGAAATGAAATGAAACATCCAATACAAAAGATTTCTTCATGGATTCACTGTATTGGGCCCAAACAGTATCATTCAAAAGTATTACTGTGAACAGGCCAATTTGGGGGTTGGCTTGTATATATATATATGTTAGCAACATCAACTCATGGCTTGACCATTGGTACAACTTTCACATTACCTCCAACTCATTGCTGTTTTTCATTTGTGTATTCACATGCAAGATACAATGAGTACATAAATCAGAAGAAGAAAAGAAGACGATTGGATTAATACCCCACCCTTCACTCAGAGTCTCAGAGCAGCTTACAAACTCCTTTCCCCTCCCCACAACACCCTGTGAGGTAGGTGGGGCTGAGAGAGCTCTTTCCAGAACTGTGCTTGAGAGAACAGCTCTGACAGAACTATGGCTTGGCCAAGGTCATCCAGCAGCTGCAAGTGGAAGAGTGGGGAATCAAACCCAGTTCTCCCAGATAAGTGTCCACACACTTAACCACTATACCAAACTGGCTCTCAGATATACATGTATGTCTGAACCAAGCCAATGGGTTGGATCCAACCAACTTTTCTGCAGGTGAAAAAGGCAGGAACATCTAAATCATCCAAAAGGGCTATGCTGGAGTTAAAACACCCATGCCTCATCATATTGTGGGATTTTGTTGTAAGAGTTGGTCAAGGCAAGCTGACCAAGCCAATTATGCTTTGAAACATGTAGATAAATAGCATTTCTGAGCAAAAAAACATCTTTTTTCATTGTTTGCTGTTGACTCATGCCAATGACACATCCTGAGCAATGACAGCACTGAAATGACGTGTTGCAGGCAGGGGTCATTTCCTGCAGGAGCGCACAGGAGCGGAGCTCCGGCAGTAAGGAGCCCAGGGGGTGGGCACATGCAACACTACACCAAACTGGCTCTCAGTAGATACTGAGGCCTGCGTGTACAGAAGTTAGGTGGGATGGGGGCTGTAGTAAGGAAGAGAATTGGGAATGACTGAATGGGAAAGCTGCATTTTTAGTACTTGAATTTATATTCATTTTGTTTCAATTAATACTTTATCATGTTTATTAGACTGAAGTATAAAGATAAAGGTAAAGGTTTCCCTTGCTTGAAAGCTAGTGGCTCTGAAAATATTTTAGATGTGAATCAGACAGCCAAACCTGACAGTATGCTAAGTGTACAGTTTATCTTAAGGGAAGGAACCCTTTAAATGGCTTTCCTCCTCACCAGAAATAAAGAAGTGTAGCCCTGTTTTCAAAGCTTGTAGTGCACTATGAACCCGGGGGTCAAAGAAGATAGTTGAAGGATGTTTCAAAAATCACATGCCAAGTGCCAACCTCATCCTAAATCAATCCAGCTCTCAGCCAGGCAGCAGGGACAGCCTAGATTTCCTGGCAGAGGTCTAGCCCAAGACACCTTGCTGAATCAGCAGCTGCACCGGTGATCCAACAGGTAAAATCTGGGAGTTGCATCTTACTATTTTTGTCAAATTGCATGGGTTATTCCTTTAAGTATGCACACTTTTTAAATCAGTGACTCAAAACACTGAGGGTTAGATCCTTCCAATTTTTCTGCTGAGTCCTACCCCATTCCTTTGTTCAATGCAGCCTACATACCACATAGCTTTTGTGCATGTGGGTCCTAGGATTCCTAGCAAAGGTATTACAGAGTACAAAAGGAGCCCTTGCTCCCCCTTTAGCATGCAGAAAAATGATTGGATCTACCCTACCTTTCCAAGCCATCACTTGGATTGTTTGCCCTAACTTTTTGAGAGAGAATACCCTCTAAGGCAGGGGTTCTTAACCTGGGATATATAGTAAGCATAACATTCATGCATATCAGTCCTAAAATTTACACCAGTGATGTTGCCAAAATGAGGTTGATAAAACTTATATCTGTTGTATTGTACCTAAAACACCATTAATTCCAATAGAATGTCCTTGTCAGTGTTATTAATTAAGCTCAGTTTGATTTCCCACTGGAAAATACAGAACTGTTAAGAAATCAGCAAGCCCTGACTACAATGGATGAATTGTGTCCTTCAGGAGAATTGTAAAAGAGAAACAGAGATTGTTCTCCATATTTAGTTCCACACTTGCCTCTAAATCAGAAAAAAGCACTGTGCTGTAAAATGTTACAAACTTACAGAAACACTGTGACGGCCGCATGTCCTTCATAGATTGCACTGTTGTAAAATGTGACATTAAAGCATCAAAACATGTGATGGAAACTATTCACCACAAAGCTTTTTAGAGCTGGGCTTTGCTCTAGGGCATGAGAAAATGGCTGAAGTTCCTCCTCCCCTCTAACCAAGAAAAAGCCAGCCTATCAGGCACAAGGGCAAGGAAGCAGGCCATTAAGCAAATGCTGAGGACCTGTTGGCCTCCCTCAGGAGCATATTACCTAGACTAAGGCCGAGTTCAGACTGTCAGTTTGGCCCGGCAGGCAAACATTTCAGTAGAGGTTCAGTAGCGGATTAAAGGGGCGGGTTCACACAGGCACCAGCTGACTGTCCTCCCCCAGCTATACTCAAGCCGTCTTGTGCCACTTCCCACCTGAGTTTAAAAGATACCAGGTGAAAGTGGTAGCGAAGCGTGTGTAGAGCGGGTTGATTCCAGTTCCCTGAGTGTGAACACAAGCACTGCTAAGGCAGGAACAACTCGCAGTAATTGATAATAGGCACTAGCTGTTTCCCCCCGGCAGGCGCCGGCAGGGCATGTGCGATCATGCCCTATTTGCCACTGTGTGCATGGGCACATGCAGCCCAGTACAGAAAGAGGCGCTAACAGCCCGCCAGGGTGGCCCAACAGTGTGAACACTCCATTGCGCTTCCTCCACGGTATCCTCCAACTTCATTCGCTGCGGTGTGAACGGGAATACCACAACCAAGCCGTTCTGGGTCTGTTCCGGTTTTTCTTTGCCATGAGTCCCTAGTGCTTCAAATTGCCAGTCTGAACGCAGCCTAAGGAAAGGCAGCCAATCTGAGAGCCAGTTTGGTGTAGTGGTTAAATGTGTGGACTCTAATCTGGGAGAACCAGGTTTGATTCCCCAGTCCTCCACTTGCAGCTGCTGGATTACTTTGGGCAAGCTGTAGTTTTCTCTCCCCCCCCCCCGCCTCACAGGGTGTCTGTTGTGGGGAGGGGAGGGGAAAGGAGTTTTTAAGGCACTCTGAGACTCCGAGTGAAGGACGGGGTATAAATGCAGTCTCCTCCTCCTCCTCTTCCTCCTCCTCCTTCTTCTATCAACAACCAGTGATACCAGATTGGCCCTCTGGAATCACCTGATTTCTGTGTTCAAGAGATTTATGGGCTACAGTGTGTCTCCTGATCTCAAGCCAAAAGGATGATGGGCTGTTATGTATACCCCTCTGCTGGAAATATCTATAAATGCTTTCTCTGACCAACAGATTGGATAGTCCAGGAAACAGGGAGCCAGTGTCTGGCCCACAGGACTTCAGTTAGAGCCTGGTAGTACTTAACTTCGAAAATAGTGACTACTTCAGCATTACCCTAACCTCTAGGGTTGATGGGTCTTACCTTGCTGCCGGTGGGGGAATCTTCACTCCTCTCCGGGAGCTTATGTGCGTGCAGGGTGATGACATTACCTGGAAGTCGTGTGGTAACATTCTAGGTTTTGGGCAAAACTCTATGGTTTTGAGCCCAAATTTACCATAGAGTTTTACCCAGAACCTAGAGCATCACCACACAATGTTGGTGGCATGATGCCATCCCTTCCAGGTGACATCATTGTGCAGCGTTTGGGGGCCTTTGCAAAAGTGGGGGGAACCCTGCCCAGACCAGGGGACTGGCAACCCTACTAACCTCCAGAAAAAAGAAGAATGTAATTATTCTGAACTAATTCAGGAGTGGGCAACCTTTTTTGGCCCAAGTATCAAAAATGCAATGTCTACTTATGAAAAATCTACCTGTGATGACAAGCCAGCAAACAAAATGGAGAGATTGTACTTAGCCAGACACACTGGCAGCAAGCCAAGCCCAAGCAGTGCTGCCAGCATCTCAGGGATTTGCTATGGACCTGGTTGGTGGCTGTGCAGGTCTGGAAGGTGACAGAGGGCATAAGCAGTGTTCCCTCTAAGTTGAGTTAGTGTGAGCTAGCGCACAGGGTTTTTTATTTATATTTATTTATTTATTACATTTTAGCCTCTGGCTCACACATTTGTTGTCTTAGCTCAGGAAGGATGCAGAGCAAACTGATGTATGCAGTAGCCAAATCACTCGCTCACAACTTTAATGCCAGTAGCTCACAAAGTGGAATTTTTGCTCACAAGACTCCACAGCTTAGAACGAAGGTTGGGCATACGCCTTGCATTTTCCACACTGGTGGCCCAAGCAGCACTGCCAGTTCTGGCAATGCTTGGGAAGAGATCTGGCCTTGGGTACCAAGCAAACTGGTTTGGTATTCCAGTCTTACTAGGCATACCGGGGATTGTCTACCCCTGAACGAGCTGTTTTGCTGCATTTTGGAAAGGGATAACAGCATATATTTTATCATCTTCCCTCCCACTATAGTATCTCATTAGGATTGGCATTGGGGGGGGGCATGATTTTGCTCCACAACATGCGGAAATTTAGCTTCTCCTTTCCCTTCATGTCTATGCTAAGGGGAGAAAACTTTCACCTGCTTAATTTTCTTCTATTGAGCAGCTATCAAAGGCAGAAAAAGCCCTGCCCAGAAAATAAGATCATAATCCTATACCACATGCATGCAAACCAATATTTCAACAGCCTCCAGCTGTCCAAAGAAAACATTTGTGAAAGGTAACAGCCCTACAGATGTCTCTTTAAGACTTGGTTTGCAGCCTCTTGAGATGTATAAAAATAAATCTTTCTCTTCCAGATCCCTATGCCTAGAGAGAGACCATTCCCACCCACCCCCGCCAGCTGGATCACAGGCAAGTGATACATGCTGTCTATAAACTCTTATAAGAACAACCACTTGCATGCTACCAAGAAAACAGCAGTCGCAGATTAAAGTGCAATAAAAGAGAAAGATGTGATAATGAAGCCTCAACAAGATGCTAAACAGAATTTACTTCTGAAGGATTGCTACCAGCAAGTCTTACAAAATATATGTATTTTTTTCCTTACACCAGACAGTCAAAAGACCTCATGTCTCCATGTACATAATCTGCAAAGATACACTATATGGCCTTTCTCAAAATGAGAACATGATGCAGTTTTGCCTGGTTTCATGATATGCTAAAATAGGGGAAATCATTTAAAATAAAGGGTGTCCCTTTAAACAAGAGACATATGGCAATTTATAGGGGTATCTAAGGCCACAATCTAAATTATGCTCATAATTAAGCCTAATTTATGTGGCCAAAGATCTCTCAAATACTGTGTGCATGAGACATTTGTGTAAGGATCCCTTCTGATTAGGTTCGCCAGCTCCAGGTTGGGAAATTCCTGGAGAGTTTGTGGGCGGAGCCTGAGGAAGGTGGGGTTTGGGGAGGGACTCAGTGCCATAGAGCCCGCCTTCCCGAGTGGCCATTTCCTCCAGGGAAACTCTTCTCTGTTGCCCAGAGATCAGCTGTAGTCCCAGGAGATCTCCAGCTACCACCTGGAGGTTGGCAACCCAACATCTGGCATCACATGGTGATAGTCATGTCTTAAGAAAGTGAACACAAATAACAGTGAAAACCCCAAGACTGTAAGATGCGTGATGGCACTAATCCAAGTGCGTGCAGAACTCTGAGCAGAGTTTGTACAACAGCCTATGGGCAGGCAGCTGGAAGCAAGAAGGGGTGATGGAGCTGGGCTGATTGCCACATCAGAAATTTCAGGAGTGTGCACAGCAAATGGATATTGCTGACCTCACATGCTTGGCCATCCTGTTTATGTCTGTACCACCAATCCAGGCCACTTACATTCTCAGAAGTTGCACACATCCCATTCATGACATGAATACATTTTATTCTGATGATTTAAAAAAAAAAAAATTGGTCTATGCTGTTGGGCTTTTGGCGCTAATCCCATCATCTCCTCTCTTAAATAGCATTTAAAGATTGGGCTAAAGTTCACAGTTGCAGGTAACAACGCATCAGCCTACTTGTTCTTTTCATTAGTATTTCTCTTTTCTTTTCTTTTCTTTTCTTCAAAGGCACCTGTAGGTAATAACTGTCACATTCTGCTCAAGGTTATTTCCCAATTTCTCACTTGAAAAATGTGTAAGGTAAAGGTCCCTTGCTCGAAAGCTAGTCGAATCCGACTCTAGGGTTGCGGTGCTCATCTCCGTTTCAAAGCCAAAGAGCCAGCACTGTCCGAAGACGTTTCTGTGGTCATGACTAAACACCAAGGCGCACGGAACGTGTATTCAGTGTTAAATAGAGATGTTCTCAAATAGGATTCTAAAGAGTTCTTAGCATTTAAACACAATTGTGGGCAAAACAAGATGAAAATCTCAGTTCAATGGTCTTGCTAGTATGTCTCTGCTTTTTTTTCCTTTTCTTTTTTTAAAGGGCTGCTTCCACACAGGGGCACAAAAACATCCCTTCTGCAGGCACAGTAAGTAGCATGGAAGCGGGCTGGAATGCTGTCCACACATGCCCCATCCTGGCTGGCTGGCTGCTGCTGCCCCTCCCACCTGCCCCTTTGCCTACGTTGACTACAACTTGTAGAACTGGACTGGACTTTTGCAGGACTGGCCCTTTTATCTCACCAAGCAAACTGCCCTGCAAAACCTGGAACAGGGAGAGTTGAACTGATTATGGTCAAGAAGATCCCATTCTCTTTTTGTTCCCGTTCCCCTGCCAAACTGAAAACAAACAGGGAAAAGCCTCACTCGTTTACAGGCCATTTAAGTTCTCCCTTGGAGAAAATGTCTTGAGTCCCCCCCCCCCTCTTTCCTGCCTCTGGGATTCCGTTGCAGATTGCTGGGGTGGAATTCAAGCCTATGTGGGGGGGGGGGTTTAGAGGAACAGCAAAGGCTTATTCTGCATATAGCATTCACTCCGTTGTTTTACCAAACCCACACTGGAACAGAAAAGGATGCAGCTCAAAACCACATTCAGATTCCCCCGGGGCCAACACTATGCTGACTGCAATGTCACTCCTGAATGGCCATGGAGCAGCCATAAATCTATGCAGAAGGCTACCATGTAATGGAGAGATCAATGGAAGTGAAACTGGCATGCAGTCTGGACACTGCCATAAAACCCAACAATCAATCAAAGTGAAAGTGGCATGCAATGTAGAGGGGAATTTCTGTCCCAACGTAGGTTTGGTAAAAGAGCGGAGCAAATGCTAAATGCAGAATGGGCCAAAGGTTGCTGAACTCTGAAAACAAGCATGAACCCAGAGGCAGGTTCATTCATTTCAACACGTTTCTTCCAGCCTGTGCTTAACTTACTTCCCATAGTCCAAAGACCTTGCATGGAGAAATAGTATAAGGTATGGCAGGGTGTCAGTAGGATAAGGTATGGCAGGGTGTCAGCTTGACCTTCCTTTGGCTACAAGCTCTGATATGGGTGGTGGGAGGAAAAAGAAAAGATACACCTATCTTGCACCTGCATGTTACATGATGACGTAGTGCAGGAAAGGCTCATTTCAGAGAGATCTTGCAGGTCTTGACGGCTCAGTATCAGAGCATCTGTTAGGCATGCAGAAGGTTCCAGATTTAATCCATGGTATCTCCAGTGAAAAGGATCAGATAACAGGTGATGTGAAAGACCGGAGACCCTAGTGAGCAGGTGCCAGTCTATGTAGGCAATACTGAGCTTGATGGACCAATGATTTGTTTAAGGCAGCTTCATGTGGTCTGATCCTTCTCCCTGCCGTGTGTGTGTGTTTCTCTCTCTCTCTCTCTCTCTCTCTCTCTCTCTCTCTCTCTCTCTCTCCTACCATTAGAGGTTGAAAGCCCAATAGTGTTTTCGAGTCAGATTAGACACTATCAATCTTGATAGACAAATGGTCCGACTCCATACAAAGCAGCTGCGTTTATGAGTGTGTGAATTCATATAATTAGGCTTAGGCCCCATAACATCTGCCTCTAACCTCCGTCTTCTACTGCCACATTGCCATCAATTGTAAGAAGGTCCATTTCTACCATCAGGCTCAAGCTCTTCTATGTGGAGTAGCACAGAAAAGCATCAGCTGTGCTTATGTAGAATCTTTTCCGATGCAGCAATATTATTTGCATAAACACTGTTTTATGCAAACATGAGTGAATGCTGAGTGGCACAAGCATGGGCTGAGCATTCTATCTTAGCGGTGTGACTCTCTCGGCTACATTCGTGCTGATCCTACTGCCCTTCCCCCGGGCCTCACCACTGGGGAAACAAAACTTCACGACAGCACAGGGGACTCTTGGGAAAACTGAAATGTGGGTGAGAACAACAGACATTATGGCATCATCAGAAAAATGTTCCTTGGTGGTCTGGATCCAAAAGCCAGAGGTAATTTCATTTGGATTAGTTACACTACCTTGTGGTTTGAAATCTCTGCAGTCCCAGTACTTTCGTGATTAATATTTATAACTGTGTCCCAAGTGATGACAAAACCACATAACCATTAAATTTCAGCTTCCAAAACTTTTCAGAGCCTGAAATTAGAAGCTATACATTACAGCTTCATAATGAGAGAAAAGTTATGACAGTCTCCATCATAGGGGAGAAAAGTTATAAGAATACTGATCATGGAGGGATTGCAGGGTTTTTAGTCTCATGGAGAACATCTCTGTTGAAAGACTGCAGAGTACACATATACATCTGCATAAAGGCAGACACCTGTCCATTCAGTCCAGTATTGTCTATTCTGACTACTGGGAAATTATGGATGCTGTTATTGACAGTCTCTCTGGTCTGGAATCTGGGATGCTGCTGTTGACATAACTGTACAAAACTGACAAAAATTCAGCCTCAGATTTAAAAAAAAACTCAATTCCATATTTAATGGCATGCAAATTAGAGCAATAAACAAGAAATATTTGACACTTTTCTAGGTGCAGTTCTTTTATTTGTGTGTGTTTAGTCTACTGGGAGTTCTGATTTAATGAAAGATATGGCATTATCATAATTCATGGCATGCCAGTAATATAGCATAATTTTATTATTTTTATTATTTATCAGACAGTCCATTAGTTCCATGCTACCATATGTGAAGTGGCTACCTTAGAACTCGTGCCGATGCTGCCATAAGTAGCACATTTGAACCCAGACAGTTGTTGTGACTGTTTAAGTGCCATAATTAAACAAATGTCCTACTCTAGTACCACTGCTTGTTTAAATTCACACTTTGAGGGACTGTCTTGCTGTCATTTTAGACCTCACCATTATTGCTATGGCAAAGACCAGTAAATCAGCTCATAGTGTTTCAGGAGCCAAAGGTGTGTTGCATTGGAGGCCTGTGACTGGAACTCCCAAAGTTATGGTAAAAATAAATAAAAATAAAAAGCTTGGGAGGATCTGAATCACAGCTGCAGTGCTGAGTGAAGATGCTTTAACTCTCCTCCCATGCCATTTCCCATAGTGTGTCTGTCTTTCTCCCTACCACAGCTAAGAGTAATTTCTATTGAGGAAACAGGTTAGGGGAAAGGGTTGAAGAACTCACCTCAGATTGTTCCTTGAATACCCTGAAGCACCACCCTTTGCTCAAGAAAAAATACATGGGCACATGATAGAAGCAGCACCAGGGCCAGCTCATTCACTAGGCGAACTAGGCAATTGCCTAGAGCGGGCCGGCCCTTAGGGGCGCCAAGCTGCACCTGGCCCCGTACTCTGGGAGTTTCTTGATTATTTGTGTTTTTCATTCTTCCTAAAATGCATTTATTTTTGAAAATTGGTGGGCGCATGGGGGGGCGCCAGAAGGGATCCTCGCCTAGGGTGCAAAATAAGCTGGGGCTGGCCCTGAGCAGCACCTATAGCTTTTAAGAAATGAATGCCTCAGTGGCCATTGCTAGGCAACCATAACAGCATTACCAACCTTTAAGCCTTGCTTTCTGTTGCTTTCTCTCAGCCCCATCTACCTAACTAGGTGCCTGTTGTGGGGAGAGGAGAGGAATGGGATGTAAGCTACTTTGAATAGAGAAAAGCACAGTGTAAAAACCAACTTTTCTTCTGTTGGAAATATGTGTGTTGCAAGGTCTAAAATTCAGTCATTATAGGGTTAATATGCTTTACCTTGTGTGCTATTGTTTAGACTGACCTGGAAGGAAACCTGGCACAGAGCCAATGGAAACAAAGCCCACGAAACTGAAGTCTGTTTACTCACAATCATTGGTTAATGTATTCAGGTGATTTCCTTCCAGAGGTCAAGAAGAAGAAGAATCTCCATTGTGTGGTCAGACTGTAAAGATGTAGCCCTTCGGTGTCTTTGTTGTTTTGTAGATTTCCTGTGAATCCTTCCCCTTAGAAATAAAGATTTTTACGTAGAAGAAAATGTCTCCTCTCCAGTGAAGCAAAGATCCATTGCAACATCTTCTTCTACAACTACTAAGAGGTGGCATTGTCCAGCTGCTATGTCTCCACCCTTCCTTTTTGCAAAAAACAACAAATATATTATTCATTTCTGTAGCCTGTTTCACTATATAAAGTTATTTCGTATTCTTCTTTCATTTATTCTTCCACCATTTCTGAGACAGGACAGAGCTGAGAGGGGGCAACTAACTGAATGCCACCTAGGGAGCTTTCTGGACAAAGTCAACATTATTCATTGCACAACACTGTTTCTCTTGTGTAATGAGAAGGTAGCTCCAAGTCATATAAAAGGTCATCATTCTGTAGGGAGAATTATGCTGCTATAGCAATGTAGCTTTCATTACCTAGATATTATTCTATTTAAACATTTATATTCTGCCTTTCCAATTAGCTTGCCTGTTACCTCAGAAATGAGATGCCCCTGCAAGTCCTTGTGAGTCCCCCACTTGTAAAATATAAAAGCCATTAGACCTTTACAGTAAGAGACCCCCTGTTTGCATTTGGACCACAAAGATAAGCATATTTCAATGCTTCCATAAATAAGTGTTTAATTAGATCTACTGAGTATAGATACTATGCGTATATGTAGTATATCTGTTTACAGGAACGAACTTTCTATACTCCATTCATGTTTCATCTGTTTGTGAAGTTGTAAGGGAAAAATACGATGACTATAATTAAGGAAGGCCAGGCAGCTGTGATTCATTAGTCAGCATTTATGCTGGGTACAGAAAAAGGAAACTATGAATAAGATGCATAAAAGTAATCATGGGTAGGAAATGGGGAAATAAAATGAAAGTTAGCTATGGATTCTTTTGGAAACTCTAGCAGCAATACAGGGGAAGGAAGGGTAAAGAATAAAACAAGATTAACTGTAAATAATCTTCTGGATGAAAAGGAACAAAAGGGCATCAGAAGAAACACAAGGGCATCTGATATAATAGCAATCATTGAAATAGCTTCCGACTTGGTTAATGGGAGAGAGGAGAAGAAATGAAATTCTTTGCCTCAATATTCACAAAACAGCATACAGGGAGAGAAGCCAGCAGCAGATGTACATTTTCCAAAGGGGAAAGGGAAGGGGGAATATAGCATAAAATTATGAACACTCCAACAACATATCAATATATTAAACAATTCAAGCAGGATACAATGCCAAGATTTTGACAAAACCCACCTCAGACTTTTAGAGGAAGAACTACACAAATGATCGATGGGGGTCTATTAAAATGAACACATCGCTGGGAATAGAGACAGCACTAGACACCAGAGGTGATAAAAATGAATATCACATTATTTGTCCATGTAATTGACATAGAGAAGAAACTATAGGTCATAATCCAATTGCTGTGCCTCCAAAGCTTTCTCAGACTTTGATGGTCATATTCTAAAGCAATTGGTTTGTGATTCCAGCCACAATGGGGGGGGGGCTTACGGAAGTTAGCAGAGGCATTTGATCATATTCATGTTGGTCAAACATATGGAGTTGTCTTATACTGAGTTAATCCATATAGTCCAGTATTGCCTAACCATATAGACCAGTATTCTCTGACTACTTAAGACCCTGAACTAGAGATGCCACCAAGTGAACCTTGGACTATTTATATGCAAAGCATTTCCTGTACCACTAAGCTTTGGCCTCTTCTGAAGGGGCAGCTTTTCTACCCGGCTAGGCAGTTCTTTCCTGGAATATGAACACACGACATCGTGCAAAATCATTCTTCGGGCCCTGCATTTATTTTTTGCATTTATATCCCGCCCATCCCGTAAATGGGCTCACGGCGGGTTACAACAGTCCGATAAATACACTAACATTTAAAACACGTTAAAACATATAAAATCAATAATCATGCTTGCCATAGGGAGAATCCGGCCCACTGATGTCGCTAGGTATGGCCGGTTATCAGTGGGTGGGAGACCGCAGCCTTGGGGGGGGAGGCATATGTGGACACCCACTGCCTCAGCCAAAGGCCTGGCAGAACAGTTCCATCTTGCAGGCCCTGCAGAATTGAATAAGATCCCGTCCCTCAGGGCCCTGATCTCAGTTGGGAGCATGTTCCACCAGGTGGGGGCAAGGGCAGAAAAAGCCCTGGCCCTGGTCGAGGCGAGGCAGGCATCCTTTGGGCCAGGGATCACCAGATGTTGACTATCAGAGCATAACACTCTCCAAGGCGGTCCCTTAGGTATGTTGGTCCCAGGCCGTATAAGGCTTTGAAGGTAATTACCAACACTTTGAAGCAGATCCGGTACTCAACTCAACCAATGCAGCTGACAAAGCACATGCTGTATCTGAGCCTGCACAGGCATCAACATCAGCAGGCGCGCCACCGCATTTTGTACCAGATTTAATTTCCAGACCAGTTTTAAGGGTAAGCCTGCATAGAGCGAGTTGCAGTAATCAAGCCTGGAAGTGACCACTGCATGGGTCACCATAGCTAAGTCCCGGGGGGAGAGATAGAGCTTCAGTAGCCTGATCTGCCTAAGATGGAAAATGCAGTTCTGGCGACTGCAGCAACCTGGGCCTCCATAGATAAGGAGGTATCCAGTGTTACTCCCAGGCTCTTCACCAACTAGGCCGACACCAGAGGTGTACCACAGTGCTGCTTTGGTGCAGGGGTGCAGGGGGCACCAGGGGGCAATCTCATTGATGGCTTCAGAGAGCCAGTTATCCCGGTCCTCCACCAGCTCATTCAGTGAGACGCCAGGAGGTATTTGATCCCACAGAGCCTCCTGAAGCCGATCAGGGTCCATTTGACTCCGCGGGTGAGTATAAATGCGTTTGCCACCTAAACAGGATTTAATATAATCCCATCAAGAATCAACTGCAGATTCAAATATTAAAAGTTGCATGGGAGTATCACGGAAGCACTAACCCTTTGAATATTTCTTGCCTGTCACATTTTTATCTCACCCGTTCTCCAAGGAGTTCCAGGTGGCTTATACTATTTTTCCTCCTTTCAATTTAACCTCACAACAACTCTGTGTGGTAGGACAGGCTGAGGAAAGTAACTGCCCAAGGGAACTCCAGGGCATTGTGAGAATCTGAACCCAGCCATCATGTGTCTCTCTGTTTCACTTCTGGGCACTCCGGAAACTGGGAATTCTGTCTCTACAAGCAATTTTTTAAACTTAATTTCCAGGAACATGTTAGCCTGATTTTCTCCTGGACTGAGTGTGTCGGAAGGTTTACGATAAATTTAGTTCAGTGGAGCAAATAGGGAAATGCTGTGGAAAGCAGTTTAAATGCCCTCTGCCCATGTGCCACAGTCCCAATCTGTATTGGGATTACCTGAATTTTTTTTTTTTAAAGGTCCCTGAGTGCTCTGAACATGGAACTCCCAGATCACATCTGGCTTGGCCCTGAGTTTTTAAAAAGTGTGTGTTTTATTAGCATTAAGACCAAATTTATTCCATTCCTTTATATGGCCAGGCAATTTCAGGTAATCAGTGGGTTTATACAATCCACTGGAAGGTCTTCATCCAGCATTTGAGATGCACTGCTTTATAAACTGTATTAAGTGCAGAAAAGAAGTTTTAAAAATTCAAATTCAAATGACAAATAGCAGAAAGAAGGGGGTTAAACAACGCCCTCCCCCTTCTGTTCTTCTCTCACAGGCCTTAACTACACATTGCATTTTACACATGATCACCATGGGGACTGGCAATCTTTCAGCAGGCGTGAGTTCCCCATGGCAACTCAGTTTAAAATTACTGCAGCAGCCCAATTCAGATCAGGACCACTGTGCGGGGGGAGGGGCTCCTGCCTTTCCCCTGTGCTTGCGTGTGCAGCCCCTCAGTGCGCAAATAGCACCCCCACCAGGGACATTTCAGGTATGGGAAATGGCATGGTGGGGAGGCAGGGGCTGCCCTCCCTTCGTGCCACAGTCCTGATCTGAATCAGCCCCCTGCAGCACTTCTAAACTGAGTTGCCACAGGGAACTCACAACGGGCGTTCTGCTGCAAATCCCCATTGGGACTGTGTGTTAAATGTAACATATAACTTGGGCTTCTGAGGCTGAGTTTCACAATAAGAACAAATAACCGCTGGGGAAAGAAAGTTGCTGTTCCATGAAATATATAATTTGGCTGTGAGTGCTATGGTGTGGAATATAAATATATGTAAACTAGCAGATGCAAACAGCATTTTAAGCCAGATATATTCTGAAGCTGAAAAGCAACTGAGAAATGAAAAGTTAATGTGGCATTCTACATTTTTCTGACATCTTAACATATCTGATATGTACCTATATCTAGGTAATATATTTTCACTAATATTAAACAAAACATTTCAGCATCTATACTTGACGGCTGAATTTTAACCTGCCAGGTCCTAGGGATGACAGTCATATTTCCGAGATCAAAAAATGTTCTATGGCAAACATTAAAAAGATGCTGTGGAGTGTGCCTTAGTTGCAAAGGAAGTCTGAAAGAACATTTTGAAAATTGATTGCAGATGAACAAACCTTCACCTATTGTAAACCATGTCATTCACCAAAGATTGTAGAATCTTTATTACAGTTTAAGAAGAGCTGAAAATAAGGAAGGCAAAACAAATAGTTGCACAAGGTCACCTCCAAAGAAACAGGATGGATTATTTTTTTAAAAAATAGATTGCAGCCATAGAGGCTGCAATTTAAAGGGAAAGATTGGTACGGGTACTTGTAACTTCCTCCAGTTTATGCACAAGCAGCTCAGAAGTAGCAGTTCCAGAGGGAGGGAGGGAGGGAGGGAGGGAGGGAGAGAGGGAGGGAGGACTGGAAGCCTTTAGGCTTTTTCAGAGGTCCAGAGATGCTTGGGCCATTTCCAGCTTTTGAAGCCCCTACCCACAATAAAAATAAAAATGATGGCATGAGATGCATATAAAAACAAGATGAGAATCTCATCAAATGCCAACACATTACCAAGCATCTACATCTGAGGTTCCCTTTGCGCTTGAGGCCCAGGCCAAATGTCCCTCCTGTGCCCCCGTATGATTTCCCCACCCCCACCACTCTGCCCCCCCTCTGCCCCCCCCGTATGATTGCCCCACTCCCAATCTGACCCTTCAAACTGCAACCTCTGCAGACACAGTTGGGGAGGAAAAACCCCCCGGGGAAATAATTGCAGAATGAAGTCATTTGCAGCTCTACATGAAGCAGAAAATGCCATCATATGACACGGTAAGAGTTTTCATTACAAATTAAATTATGAACCCTTCCCCAATTAAACAGCTAACAATCCTGTTAGAGTTTCCGGAGGGGGGGGGAGATGCTTTTTTGGATCAGTCATGCATTTATGGAATCCCTTGACCTAATCATCTTTGCTTAGCATTGAAAGTATTTTGAAGCTCTTAGGGAAGCAGACAAAAATGCACGGAACTGCAAAAATTATCTTCAAAGACAGAAACTATTTGTAGTAGGCGGTTTAAAACAACAAAAACTGTATACTCACTGCACACACAGACGGTCTTACGTACGCACTTTATCATACAAGCATTTTAAAGGAAAGCATTTGCTTTTAATCATTTGATGAGATGCAACTGAAGCCAATGATCTGGTATCCTAATGACCCAAACTAAGTGAGATGTTAGGAGATGAGATCTCTCATAATGGATCTCCTGAGCATATTTATTGGTATCTAGCACCAAGGAGTGGCAGGGGATCGAGGGGGTTTAGCCCTTCTCCCACCACCAATGGCTCTCTGGTGTTGCTGCTTCCCCCTTCGGAGAAACATACAAACAATCTGTAATGTGGCAGATAGCAGCTCTGGGAGGTACTTGAGCTGGGGAAGGGTTAACCCCCTTGCCCTATGCTGTGGGCCAGGTCCAAAGGGAGGGCTAATTTTCGTCTGCCCTCAGTGAGCAAACACCATAGGCAATTGCCCAGGGCTGCCACACTTTCAGGGCAACCCTAAACAGTTACTCCCTTCTAAAGACAATGAAGGTAATGGAATTAGAAGGGCATAAATCTGTTTAAGATTGTGCTGCCAGTTCCTGTGTTGTTTGAAATCTCAGAGTTCATCGATTTCCCCAACTATTGCACCAGGGCCAAAACCTGGAACCTACATTCAGTAAATGGCACACAACCCACCCACCCACAACACAAAACCGCAGGCATAACCAAACAAAGGAATGACAGAGGAATTGAGCAAATATCCTCTCCTGAATACAGGCTTTGGGACACAGGGGTGTGAAATCCATTCCATATTCATCACTCAGACAGTTTTGTTTTAAAGCTGGTTAAAAATTCTGAAGGGGGAGGAGAATGGTTGAACTACATCTATTAATAGAGTTAATTGAAGTGACCATTTTTAAGGAGAAGGGATTAGTAACTGTTAAAACTGTGGGATGGTCCATCCCTTGAGGCCATGTGTGATACCTGAAAGAAATTCTGCACATGGATAGGAGGCATGTGGAGCTCTCCTCTCTTTTGTAGCAGGAACTCCTTTGCATATTAGGCAACACACCCCTGATGTAGCCAATCCTCCAAGAGCTTACAGTATCCCTTGTAAGAAGAGCTCTGTAAGATCTTGGAGGATCGGCTACATTAGGGGTGTGTTGCCTAATATGCAAAGGAGTTCCTGCTACAAAAAGAGCCTATTTGGGGGGATGACTGCTTACAACCCAGGAATCTCTGCTACTTTGTTGTAATGGTGGTTCCCTGTTCATTGTTTTAGATTCCATAGCAAATTGTTGCCATCATCTCTGCTTCTGCCACTCCAAGGTCTACACTTTACATGTGTACCTCAGTTCATATTGAAAGTATGCATTTCAAGTATAAGGAGGGAGTCCATGTTTTCCGTCCAGTTTCTGAGGCAAGTTCCTCTCCATGACAGATCGACTGTAGAGGTTCACTCCAGCCTTGCAAAGCACTGGGCTCCTTCCTTGTCAGGAGTTCAGAAGTTTTCAGGGCACCAGGTCAATACCTGGCAAACTGCCTATTTCCCGCATCTCCTCTGATGAACCCTTTCTTTGGCCGCCGTCACCACCCACTCAATGGGACTCCAGCCCTCTCTGCCTCCACAGCCTCATGTTGTCTCCACCTCCTTACTTCATTTACTACCTTGCTCACCCAAGCTCCAGTGGGAATAAGAAAATAGACTTTCACATCCTCAGGGATCAAGGACTCATATGGCCCCTTTCTCTTACTTCCCATTTCATAATATGGTTAAGAGCAGGCTGTGATTTCAGTGAGAAGTCAGACTTAAAGTATTTAAGCTGTAAAGGTTTAATAAAAGAATCATGCACATACTACAGACTACTTATAGGCAACAGGACTGAGCAAGGCTATCATAATGCTCTCTATGTGAAACTGTTCTTGAAAACAGTTCAGAAACTTCAGTTTTTTCTGAAAAGTGGATGCATAATTACTAATTGGCACTGGATTTCTGAACCTTATTGTGTCAGAGCTTAAAAAGCTGCACTGACTGTCAATTTACTATACGGTTCTGGCATCACTACATGTTTCTGGATCAAGGTACCTTAGAGAATGTCTTTTCTTATATCCTTGGACATGTTGATATTTTGGTAAAACCTTTTGTGGTGGAAGTAAGGTTGGCCAAGGTCCAACCATCATTTTGTTGGGGCCAGCACAAATACCATACAATCTCAGGACCCTATCTCATGCAGAGATTGGATTTATACCCCACTCTTCACTCGGAGTCTCAGAGTGGTTTACAAACTCCTTTCCCTTCCCCTCCCCACAACAGACACCCTGTGAGGTAGGCGGGGCCGAGAGAGCTCTTTCCAGAACTGCCCTTTCAAGGACAGCTGTGACAGAACTATGGCTTGCCCAAGGTCATCCAGCAGCTGCAAGTGTAGGAGTGGGGGGATCAAACCCAGTTCTCCCAGATTAGAGTCCGTGAACTTAACCACTACATTTTAATTTAATTTTGAAATTACATTTGTAAATTTCTGAAATTACACCTCACGAGGGCTTTTATATCATGCCTCCAAACCATCAACAACCTTTTGGCTCTTTTTATTTAATATAATGTCTAGCTTAAAGAAGCGTTCCACAAAGCTCGCAGGTTATTTTGTAACCGTCTGTTTGATCATAAGGTAATTATCTTGTTTGTTTGTTTTTAAAAAAATACTCTAATGGACCAAAAGAGTTGCAGATATTTTTATGCACACCAACAGTGCCTTCCTAATAGAGTTTACCCCTTTAAGTCTGTTGAAGTCAATGAGTTTAGAACTGTATAACTCTGCTTAGGATGGCAAAGCAACTCACTTTAAAGCTTTGTTTTTCTGACAATCATTAATTATCTCCCCACAGTCAATTTCTTTTACAAGTTCAGACTTGATAGACAAAATAGCTAGCTAGTTTAATCATTTGTGCCCCACAATAACATGTCTGCAGTTTTTGATGAATTCTAGCTTGCTGAAACTTCTTTTGGCTTCTGCCACTGTCACTGGCAGTGTGTAAAATATATATATAGGGGATCTGTATGCTTCACTGAAAGTTAGTTGGGGAGTGGGTTTAGTCTCATTAAATCAAGATTCCAGACAGAACAATTTTTGATGGATGGACTCTATTATATTTTTATGACCCAAACATAAAAACATGAATCAGACATTGTAGCACTGCTTTTTATAACCCTTTTTCTGAAATGTGGTAGTGCTAATGGTGATATTTCCTATATGTTGAAGGCATTAGACTGGAGTTGCATGCTGTATCTGAAAGCTTTTCTTCTTCATCAGTTGCCACAGACACTGTTACCCAAAGAGGCAGTCTCCTATTTAATTGGGAGAAATTAGCTTTATAAGAGACAAAGTGAGAGGGGGTAACTGGGATTCTCCACCTATGTATATGGGGATCTTTCCCTTAGAAAACTCTTGAAATAAACCAGTCAGCTGTTTAACTGGAAAGGGTTTTATTGAAATAGAAATAAAAGGGCAAAACACACACATACAAACACAAAGAAAACACACAAGCTAGCTAAGAGGAAATCAAGGAGGAGATGGGAGAAAGCAGTTTTGGGAAGATGATAGGTAATCTTGAAGAGCAAGGTCCACAAAAGCAGCAGCAAAACAAGCAGTGTTTCACGGAGAAGAAGAGGGCCCAAACACAAGTGGGAGTGTGAGGTATGACATCGAGAACACACACACACACACTGCTACGGAGCAGAGTGTGACAATTATAGGGGGAAATGTTCCCTGGGGCACTCTGATGTGCTTGCCCCCAAAAAACAATAACTTGATGGGGGGTTTGGAGATGAACAATGATTGGGAAAACCTTGATGGGTTTGCCTGAGGTGAACTATAGGAGCTAATGGTGCTTGATGACCCTCTAAGTCCCAGATGGGGAAAGTTTGGTGAATAGTGATAAGCGTTGCATAATTAGTGGGTGATGAGAAGGGAGGCTGGGTGTGGATGAGGTTAATCCCAGGTGAGGCAATAGGGATGCCAGGTCTTACCTGGCAGCTGTTGGGGGGGGTCCAGTCTTCTCCCAGGAGTCTTTTTGTGCACATGTTTTGAGGGGGGCATCCGCCACCAGCCAGCTGGTCAGCAGGGGGAACCCCACCCCCAAAGAGCCCCATCCCACCCAATGTGCTCAACGTGATGACATCACCCAGAGGTTATGTCATCACACCGGGCATGTTGGGTGGGATGGGGCTCTTTGGGGGTGGAGCTTCCCCACTGGCCAGCCGGCCGATGACAGATTGAGGCCCCCAAAATTGGGGGGAAACTCGCCCCCATCAGGGGAATGGCAATCCTATGAGGCAATCTGTCTTGGGAGACCTATTGTCTTAAATTATGCATCTTTTTAGAGTGGGGAGGAGGTCGTTAGTGGGTTTGATTCCCCACTCCTCCACTTGCACCTGCTGGATGACCTTGGGCAAGCCATAGTTCTGATAAGAGCTGTCCTTGAAAAAGAGCAGTTTCTGTCAAGAGCTCTCTCAGCCCCACCTACCTCACAGGGTGTCTGTTGTGGGGAGGGGAAGGGAAAGGAGTTTGTAAGCCGCTCTGAGACTCCTTTGGGTAGTGAAGGGCGGGGTATAAATCCAATCTCCTCCTCTTCCTCCTCCTGCTCCTCTTCTTCTTCTTCTTCTCTCAGCAAACTAAAAAGAGAGAGAGAGAAACACAACAAACATCTATCTTGAGAGAAAGACTTTAAACATATTCCTATTATTTCAATTTTATTTTATAAATGTTTTAACTATCTTGAGGGAGTAGAATTAGGCAGGGGTCGTTTCGTAGAAAAAGAGCTAGGGGAACTAATTAGCATATGCCACACCCCCTGACATCACCGGAAGTGTGTCATAAGGCCACACCCCCTGACATCACCGGAAGTGTGTCATAAGGCCACAC